>NW_024749169.1:0-75566 GCF_018991925.1 Homarus americanus
TTAATCTAACTCAACTGCTCCAGAAGGTCGCTCAACCGGTGTTCGTTAACCTAAACCATTGTTTCACGGGGTTTTGGGTAATTGGTTCCAGCTCACCAAAATTTCCTAAATTCAACAAAAATGAACAGAAAAGTTCACTTACTTTGAGAGGTGTAAGTAGAAGGCTCCTGATGATGATGATGATGATGATGGGATTGTGAATGGGGTGAGGAGGAAGGAAGGAGAAGGCATTGGGGGTGGGAGGAGAAGTCACCCATGGCGCCTATTTCACTCCGTGAAAATTTTAGCTCTCTTTTGGTGTAATTCAAGATTATTTTCTTTTAAATCAACACTGCACTGCATTATATATTGTCAATATGTAAAAATTTATATTTCAAAAATGACCAATAATTTGCTTTGGAAACACAGAAAAAAGCGCGAGTTGAAGAGTCTCAAGCAAGATGTTACCTCCAGTGAAAAACAGAGAGACTATATCATGCGAAATGAACAATACAGTTCATTAATAATACGTAGAATATTAAAACACACAAAAGGGTACGAGATGGCTTTGTAGTCAGAGTTTACACCCATAATGCCAGTTATCCACATGATACTGAAGAAAATAAGACCCTGATTGTTGTTGTTGCAGTAAAATTAATGTAAAAAATATGTATGTTTTAATTAATGTTATTTAATGTACAGTAGAAGTAACCACTGTTATTAAAGAAAAAGTGACACTGATAGTGGAACGCCAATGTACACAATACGTGCGCACTCAAGGAAAGTCATTTATCTTAAGAATACAGTCATGCGCCGGTTAACGTCCTAGATACGTTCTTGGAAACGTGACATTAACCGAAATGGACGTTGTCCGATCATCACATAAACTTGTATTTATACTTACGTGTATATGGAATACTATATAAGTACATATACACTTTTACTCTGACATCACGACTGTTATGTGATACAGGTGATTAATTTTTATCTCTTGTGCAAAATACATGACGTTTATATTAAAATTATTCACTGTTTTACAAGGATTCCAGCAACGCTGGGCAGATGGGGGAGAGGGAGGGAAGGAGGGAGGGAGGGGAGGGGAGCGGTTTGACAGTTGGCACAGGCCCAGGTCTAACATGTGTATATTTACCACTTCTTAAGTGACTAAGCTTCTCTCCTATAAAAAGCCAGTGAAATGACCTGGGTGAATATAATTTACATTGCTGGGATTCTTGTAAGATGTTGATTTATTTAAATATAAACAACCTATAATTCGCACAAGACATAACAATTTTAGTACCGTAATCAAATTAGTACATGTGCACCAGCTTTGCACTAAAGTCATTTACAGTATTTCTTTTACGTTTCTTTTAGTATGGTGTGTGCAGGTAAATGGATGAAAATAAATGAAGAAATTTATGTAAATCTACCCAAAAATACAGTTGAAAAACTTTATATTATAAAATGTACTAGAGTATTGTACACTAATGTAATACAATTTTTATCTCGAGCAAAATATATGACGTTTATATTCAAATTAATCTGTCTTGCAAAGATTTCAGCAATGCAAGTTATATTATCCTCTAGTCTGAGATATTATATGAAAAACTTAAGGCCTAAAACCTCCCACGCTCGCTTGCGTGGGAGAGGGGGGGAGGAACGGGAGTTGAGGTGGTACGTTGGACAGTTGGCACCGGCCCAAGGTCTAACGCGTGTTTATTTATCAATTCTTAAGTGACTAAGCTTCTCTCTTATAAAAAGCCAGTGAATTGACATGGGTGAATACAATTTACATTGCTGGGATTCTTGTATGATGTTGATTTATTTAAATATAAACAACCTATAATTCGCAATAGACATAAAAATTTTAGTTCCGTAATCAAATTACAGTAGTACATGTGCACTCCAGCTTTGCACTAAAGTCATTTACAGTACAGTAAAAGTCCAAAAATCCGGATGCCAGAATTCCGGACCACCCGAGAATCCGGACTTTTCGAAAACTCGCCTTTTTTTTTTTTTTTTTAGCGGGCCTTTGTGTGTATGTGCGCATGCGTGAGCGCCACAGCTGCACAGCGACAACAAGCGACCACGTGGTAGCCATTTTAAAACGAGCAATCAATCTGTGACAACATATGTAATTTTGAGTCCTACTCTCTCCATTTACAGACTACTGTACAAGCCCATAATAATGGCTCCTAAAGTAGATAAACTTCGTTGTGTGAAGAGAAAGAAGAACACGTTAAAATTGAGTGACAAACTTGAAATAATTAAGAAACTAGAACGTGATGTGAGCAACACTGTTCTAATGGAAACATAAGACATTGGAAAGTCTACAATTTATGATATAAAAAAGGCAATGAATAAAATTCTAGAATTCACAGCTTTTCTTTAAAACTGCTCGTTTTGATAAATGAAGCATGCTATATTTGCTAATGAATAAACTATCAAAATGTACCTGTTCATCTCTTCTTTATTCCTCCTTAAATTTGAATTTTAAAAGTACTGCCTGAGAATCCGGAAAATCCGAAAATCCGGACCGACCCAATCCCCAAGCACTGTATAGTGTGTGCATGTAAATGGATGAAAATAAATGAAGAAATTTATGTAAATCTACCCAAAAATACAGTTGAAAAACTTTATATTATAAAATGTACTGCAGTATTGTACACTAATGTACTACAATTTTTATCTCGAGCAAAATATATGACGTTTATATTCAAATTAATCTGTGTCTTGCAAGGATTTCAGCAATACAAATTATATTGTCCTAACTTTAGTCTGAGATATTATAAAAAATAAACACCTTAAAGCATAAAGTTATTGTATGTATATTATGTATGCTGGATGTATTATGTATGTATATTATGTATGTGCTCCATTTATATTTATTCAGCCTAGCTAGCAGCGTGTGGCAATGTTATTACCATATCCCACACGCTTAATTAATGTGCCTGGCGACGTATGGAAGCTGCTAATGTATCACTTGCCATACGTCGTCTATGGTAGTTGACCAGGACCTTAGCTAGGGAGCAGTGCTACCCACCTCTGTGTACATACTCTTATCCAGTAAACCGAACCTACAAAACTATACAGGTGTTTGTGTTCTCTCCTGTATATAGAACTTATTACCCAGAACATCTAACATGGCGCAGTGCGTAGTTTTACTGGATTATTACGAGTGATTAGTGCAAGTTTGTGGAAAGCCGGCTGATGGATCCCCGCCTTGGGTCAACCCCGCGTCATCCCTCGAAGAATTTCGCAACTTTGAGCAGTGTCAGTGACAGTGATTTTCTGTGAAGTGTTTAGTGCATTGTGTGTTTCGTGCCATTCATGTGTGACCTTGTTCGAACGGATTTCCAAGGTATACGGCATGTTCTGGGCATTTGTGGGGTGTAGAGCTCAGCGCACCCTCCTCTGACCGTTTACAGAGAGCGACTGAGCTACTCCTATCTCCACCCCCCTCCCTCACAGCGCCGCCTCCACCCCCCCTCACAGCTGGGGCGAGACGCTCTGCCTGCCTGGGACACACACACATACATGTACTAACACTTGCTGACCGCGCGGCTTCATTATATATATTTTATATATATAACCTACTTATCTGTGTATTTAATTAAATTTTTTGTCTGAAATCTTGTTGATACGACGGGCTGACCGGTCAACACTGATTTAAGACACAGTACACAGATAAAGTAGTTATGTCTCATGCCTTACGTAGCCGTGGACCCAGCGCCTGGATGAGTCAAGCGGATGATAGTCCCCCAGAGATGGATGACCAGGCCGGCCCAGCTCCCACAACATCGCGCAGCCCTTCACCTCAACATTCAGCGTTATCTCCAGAGATAATTGCCTTAATGAAGTTTATGAGAGATGAGAGACGCGAGGATGAAGCTCACAGACGTTTGGCGGATGAGCACAGAAGGCAAGCAGAGGCAGAACGAGACCACCAACGGAGAATGGAAGACAGTGCACGGTTTGAAGCCTTGATATCTCGCCTCACTGTTAACCAAGCCCCTGGCTCTAACACTGCCTCGGTACTGAATGGTTCAGATACCTCATCCATGCTTCCTTCACGCCCCCCAGCCCCACCTAAAGCAGCAGCTCAAACACCGCCCATCTTGGAGCCTGATGTAAATTTCCAGACTTTTCGCGAATGGCGGCGGCGGTGGGCTGATTATGCTACAATGGTGGATCTCCAGAGTTTGTCACAGCCTAAACAACTCATCCAGCTGCGTATGTGCCTGTCCTTGGAAGTTCAGCGTGTCTTAGAACATACGTTGCAGGTACCCCCAACCTCTTCGCTGTCTGTAGAGGAGGTACTGGACGTTCTACAACGGCACATCAAAGGACAGCAGAATGAAGCTCTGCGCAGGAGGGAATTGTTTAGCTGCAGACAGATGGAGGGTGAGTCTTTTGACGCTTTTTATGTACGTCTTAAGAGAGCCTCGGAAGAGGTAGATATATGTTTAGGCCACCACCAGCAGTGCGAGGAGACCCAGTTGAAGCAGGTGATCCTGATGGGTGTTAAGGACGAGGAACTTGTCCAACGCCTCACCTCCCTCGACTCTTCCTCTTCTCTTCAGGATGTGTTGACGATATGTCGCTCCTATGAGGCTGCCAGGTGTGCCACCTCTGCCATCCGAGCTCCCCCTACAGCTGTACGCGCTGTTTCCCGGTACAAGAAGGACAAGAAGTCTGCTCCTACGCCTTCGCCCACCACGTCCACGCCCGGTTCATTTTGCAACAACTGTGGTAAGCAGCACGGAACACAGGTATGTCCAGCTGCTCAGTCTACCTGCAACAGTTGTGACCGTAAGGGCCACTGGTCACTCACAGTACGGTGCCCAGCCAAACGCGTCCAGTGCAATGTGTGCGGCCGTCTGGGCCACTATGACAAGTGTTGCCCTTCCAACAAACCCAAGGAACAGCGTCAACGGAAGCTTCAGCGCCCTTCTACCAGAGAGGGCCGCCCACAGTCTTCCAATCAGAGGCACGACGACCCTGGACAACGCTGGAGCCATATTAGGAATGTGTGCTCCCCCCCGCGTCCCAGGACCAAAGTTCCCCAGTACATCAGTGTCATTGTGACCTACCGCAGTGTGTCATCCCGTCTCCAGATGTTGCCCGACACCGGCGCTGATGCTACAGTCATCGGTCCCCAGCATTTGCAATGCTTGGGGCTCTCTCCAAGTGATCTAGGACCGCCCCCCAAGGATCTCCGCTTTATGGCAGATGGTTCACAGATGACCCCGGCCCTGGGTTCACTCCAAGCACAAGTCACCTTTGGCAACAGGTCGTGTCAAGCCTGGATTGATGTGCATAACGGTGTCCCGACTCCTTTGCTGTCCTACAGACATTGTCAAGAGTTGGCCATCATCTCCCAGGACTTCCCCAAACCCATTCTTGAGGTAAGACACGCCAACAGGGTGCACGAAGGGAGCAGTAACTACCCTGCTGCCGCCCTACCCCTACCTCTTGCCAGTGACACCTCTCCTTCGGATGCTCGGAAGTACTTCCTGAAGGAATTCAGCGACGTTCTGGTGACCAAGTCCGCTCTGGAATCCAAGCCTCTCAAGAAGATGGTAGGTCCCCCCATGAGGATCCACCTGAGGGACGACGCGAAGCCCTTCGCTATTTACACCCCTCGACTGGTTCCCCTGGCCTTCCGCGAGGCGGTCAAAAACGAGCTGGACTCCATGGTCGCCCAAGAAATTATTGCACCAACCGGCGATGAACCGTCTCCATGGTGTCACCCGATGGTTGTCGTCGCAAAACCTAAAGGTGGTGTTCGGATCACCACTGACCTCTCCAAGCTCAACAGCCAGGTGTCTCGTCCTGCGCACCCTTCTCCCACGCCCTTTGCAGCTATACGCAGTGTGAACCCGAAGGCGCGCTTCTTCACGACGATGGACGCCCTGTGTGGATACTGGCAGATAGAGCTTGCCGAAGAAGACCGACCACTCACAACTTTCATCACCCCGCATGGACGTTACAGTTATTGCCGTGGCCCCATGGGATTCGCCGCTACAGGAGACGCTTTCTGTCTTCGAGGTGACATGGCTCTACAAGGTCTGGCAAACTGCGTGAAAGTGGTCGACGACATACTCGTGTACGACGAGGATTATATGGATCACCTCTGCCGTATCTACGAGGTACTCAACAGGTGCCGGAAGCACGGCATTACCCTAAATGCCGACAAGTTTGTTCTGGCCAGCTCTTCAGCTGACTTTTGTGGGTACACCCTCTCAGGGAATGGTATCGCAGCTGACCCGGAAAAGGTCCGCGCCATCACGGATTTTCCCACCCCTGCTAACCTGACCGACTTGAGGTCCTTCATCGGTCTCGTCAACCAGTTAGCAGAGTTTTCGTCGGACATCTCCGCAGCTGCTCAACCACTTCGCCCCCTGATGAGCCCCAAGAGGACATTCCTGTGGACCCCCGACCACGACAAGGCCTTCCAGCAAGTGAAACAGGCCCTGTCTCGTCCACCTGTCCTCGCCACGTTTGACCCAGCCTTGCCGACAGTTCTGCAGACAGATGCCTCACGCTTGTATGGCGTGGGATACGCCCTACTGCAGGATCATGGTGGAGGGCAGTTCCGGCTCGTCCAGTGTGGCTCGCGTTTCCTCTCTGACACTGAGACGCGCTACGCCACCATTGAGTTGGAGCTGTTGGCTGTGGTCTGGGCGACGTCCAAGTGCAGGTTTTACCTCATAGGCCTGCAACACTTTCACCTAGTGACCGACCATCGCCCGCTTGTCCCGATCCTCAACCACTACACGCTAGACGCCGTTGAGAACCCTCGCCTCCAGCGTCTGAAAGAGAAGCTCTCGGCGTACATCTTCACAGCAGTGTGGCGTGCTGGTAAGGAGCTCTGCATCCCTGATGCCTTATCCCGCTCTCCTGTCAGCCGCCCTACTCCAGAAGACCATGTGCTCGACGCCGACCTCGCTCTTTCCGTCAGGACTGTGGTCACTCTCCATGCCGTCCAATCCCTTCGTTCGGACCTGTCACCAGATGACGACAAGGCAATGGAGGACCTTCGAACAGCGGCCCGAGATGACCCTTCCTACGTCCGACTTGTCGAGTGTGTGAGGAATGGATTTCCTAGCAACCGCTACGATCTTCACAACACCCTGCTCCCGTATTGGAAACTCCGCGATGAACTTTACTGCGACGGAGACCTTGTTCTGTACGGAGCACGTGTAGTTGTCCCTGCTGCATTACGTCCCCACGCCTTGGCTCGCCTTCACGACAGCCACCGTGGAGCTGAGGCCACCAAACGACGTGCACGACAGACTGTGTTCTGGCCCGGCATCAACTCCGACATCTCCAATGTTGTCCGTGCGTGTGAGCCCTGCCAAGTATTACAACCCAGCCAGCAGCAGGAACCCTTCATGAGTGACGACAACCCCACCCGCCCCTTTGAGTCTGTGTCGGCCGACTTTTTCTGTGTCAGGAAAGTCCTTCCTTGTTATCGTCGACCGTCTCTCTGGTTGGCCGGTTGTCATCAAGTGCGGTAATGACACGACGTCTGCCGCCACCATCAGCAAGTTCCGCCACTACTTCCGTGACGTGGGCGTTCCTGTACGCCTGCGAACCGACGGAGGGCCTCAGTTCACAAGCCGGGACTTTGCTGTGTTCCTTGACCGATGGGGAGTCCGGCATGTGTTGTCATCGCCCCATTACCCGCAGTCCAACGGCCACGCTGAGGCTGCTGTCAAATCCTTGAAGCACCTCATCCTTAAGGTGGCCCCTTCTGGGAATATTGACTGCGAGGCCTTCGACCGGGGTCTTCTTGAACTCCGCAACACACCCAACTACACCGGACGCTCCCCTGCCCAGGTTTTGTATGGACGCCCCCTTCGTTCTTGTGTCCCTGCTCACCCTCAATCCTTCTCCAAGGAGTGGCAGGCCAAGACAGAGGATTGTGATCGCCGAGCCGCCGAACGTGTTCAGGACGTCGTCGCCCGCTACAACGACCACGCCCGTTCTCTCCCCAGGTTGAGTGTCGGCACCCAAGTCCGTGTTCAGGACCCGACCTCCCTACGTTGGGACAAAGTAGGCGTAGTCATGGGTCTCGGCAGGTCACGGGACTACCAGGTGCGGTTACCCAGTGGTCGTGTGTGGTGGAGGAACCGCCGTTTTCTCCGCCCCGTAACACTGCCTTCTGCTGGCCCCGCCACCAGTGTTGAGTCCCATACCCTTCCCAGTGATGAAGTCCCTCGACGCTCAGAACGGATCCAGAAAGAAAAGGTCCGCTCAAGACTTTGCTATGAGCGTATAGGGGGAGGGAGGTGTATGTATATTATGTATGCTGGATTATGTATTATGTATGTATATTATGTATGTGCTCCATTTATATTTATTCAGCCTAGCTAGCAGCGTGTGGCAATGTTATTACCATATCCCACACGCTTAATTAATGTGCCTGGCGACGTATGGAAGCTGCTAATGTATCACTTGCCATACGTCGTCTATGGTAGTTGACCCGGACCTTAGCTAGGGAGCAGTGCTACCCACCTCTGTGTACATACTCTTATCCAGTAAACCGAACCTACAAAACTATACAGGTGTTTGTGTTCTCTCCTGTATATAGAACTTATTACCCAGAACATCTAACAGTTATCACCAATCTTTGTTTGGGAACACAAGGAGGGAGGTAGCCAGGGGGGAAGCGGGAGGTGAGGTGACAGAGTGTCTGGTGTTTGTTTATTTGTTTGAGATATGATTTGACAGTTGGCGCTGAAGGCCTGTGTATTTATTTATCATTCCTTAAGAGTGACTAAGCTCTTCTCATAATTTGCCACCCAAACGACCTGGGTGAATATAACTTACATTGCTGGGATTCTTGTAAGATAGTGATTTATTTGAATACCTGTATAAACAATCTATATTTGCAATAGACATAAAAATTTTAGTATATGTACAGCACAGGTTTGCACTTAGGTCCATTGTTAACCGATGGACCACTGTATTGCAGTGTACTTGTGCTGTACAATATTGACTAAATTCACTAGATAACGTACACAACTAATGGTTGGTAAAACTTGTCAAGTAAGTGAGTGTCAAGTCTGTCAGTATGAGTGGCACGTGTGAGTGCTTGTGTCCCCCATCATAGAAGTCCATTTTCTCTCGCTCAGGACGCCTGAGTCCTCCGTTTTCTCTTAATCTTAGAGTGCACCAGAGACTTCGTTATTCCTTAGTAATGACACAGAATTTGAAATTGCAACCCCAATTGCAACCCCAGTTGCAATTGTTGAGGCAACTAGATATGTCTGATTACAGTAAATATGTTATTGTCAATTTGTGGGTGAAAGATTTTATCCTCAATAGATGTAGGTTAACATTACACCTGGAGGCAAATGCTTAAAAAAAGCCTAAGGAAGGAAGTATATTCCTTTAACACATAATATCTGGCCAGTATGGGGAGGATCATTGTGTCTCCGTCAGGGGGTCGTGGAGTGGTGGTCCAGCAGGCGTCACAGGTTTTTTTTTATGGTGGGGGGGGGGCACGGACGTATATGCGATCGGACATTGTTCGGTTGGACGTTAACTGGGGCATGACTGTATATTAGGTTCCTCACTGACATAGATTTTAGTGTACAGTATACTCTGGATTTACGCGGTCAATTGAACTCATGGAGGCCCGCATAAAATGAGAAACGCATAAACGAAATAACACAATATGTATGTTGGAGTAAAAATAACATCTTAATTTTATGATGGTATGCACACACAGTTAATATTTAAGAGAAATATCAATAATATTAGGTTTTTTAACATTTACGTTAGTAGAAGAGATGGCTGGGCACACGGGGATGGGGGGTAGGTTCCGAGGCAGAGGGCAGATTATTGGCCCTCACCTGTACCACTTTTATCAATTGTATCATTATCCACCACCGAGGCTTGCAGGTCCTCTTTGTCAAACCCCTCAAAGTCCATATCCTCACTATCACTATCACTGACTTGGACTGGCTGTGGTGGGTGAAGAACTCGGTAATGTTTTGTTGACTGGGCGACCTAGTGCGCACCCTGCTCGGGCCGCTTCCCGCGTAAATGATGGAATGTACCGCGTAACTAATAATTGCCAGTCTGGCCAGGTGCCGCATAAATGACCAAATGCATAAGGGAAATCTGCGTAAATCCAGACTACTGTATGAGAATTATTTTGGATTCTTTAATAAAAATACAAAAATCTCCCTATATATAAAGGATGGCAAAGCCATGGCTCGCAAGACACTTAATGTGCCACTCGTGAAAATATATTGGATGAATTCTTTTTTGCATCAAAATTAAAATAAAGGGTACTGATAAATAATAAAAATGGTCGAGCTTTATTTTTATAAACTGAGAGTTCACTGGATGAAAATGTAAGTTTAATATTCAAGGTGAGTAAAAAATATTGATGATTTTAAATCTTATTTTTAACCCTTACGCCCAAGGTGACATACCGGAATGCCCGACTGGCACGCCCCGGATGACACTCCAGAATGCGAGCCTTTTCCTGCCACTGTTTAAATGTACAGTATCACCCCGCTTTACACGGTTTCACTTTCCGCGATTTCTCATTTACGCGGTACCTTGCCAGAACCGGACTTTCACTTTCCGCGGTGCATCTACTCATATATGCGGTGAAGTACGTATAATTTTTTTTCTTTATTTAGCTCATAAAATTCATACAAATTACCCGGCCAGAATGTAATTTACATTGCAGGAATTCTTACAATATGATGATCATTTGGAATAAAAACATCATGGATTTTGCATTAGACATACAAATTTTAGATCTAGTGTAATAATTTGGTTTACACAAAGCAAATATTTTATCGTTTGTGCAAAATATATGAAGTTTACATTCAAAATATTCCCTGACCTACAAGGAATCCAGAAATGTCAATTATATTATCCTAACTTTAGTCTGGGTTATTGTTTATTACAAAAATGTAAATATACTATTTTCTCCCAATCCTTCTCTGGTAGGGAGGGAAGGTGGGGGGGTGGGAGGGTGTGGGGGTAGGGACGGAGGGAGGGCGGAGGTGGGGTATTTTGATTGATAGATAGTGTCCTTGAAGAATATTTCTTTGTTTATTTACTGAAGATATTTGTTTTAGTTCATAAAATTCATACAAATTACCCGGCCAGAATATAATTTACATTGCTGGAATTCTTACAATATGATGATCATTTTGAATATAAACATCATGGATTTTGCATTAGACATACAAATTTTAGATCTAATGTAATAATTTGGTTTACACAAAGGAAATATTTTATCTTTTGTGCAAAATATATGAAGTTTACATTCAAAATATTCCCTGACCTGCAAGGAATTCAGAAATGTCAATTATATTATCCTAACTTTAGTCTGAGGTATCATTTATTACTAAACGTTAAAATCTAGTGGTTTCACCCAAACATTTCTGAGAGAGGTAGGAGCTAGTGAGCTGGGAAATGGGGGGGGGGGGGAATTGATTCCATTATTTGCATGGACATTAACCTGGCAACTGTATTTCTCTTAAATATTAATTGTGTGAGCATACCATCATAAAATTTAGATGTTATTTTTACTACAACATAGGTATTGTGTCGGAAAAAGTGGAGTTTGGGTGTCGAGCCAGCCTCTATTGGAATTAATCCCATATGTTCTGTTGTTCACTTTACGTGGTTTTCACTTTCCGCAGTACCCTGTGGGTTCAATTGACCGCGTAAATCGGGTACTACTGTATCAAAGTGGGTTATCAGGTTCCAGTGTGAATATTTGCCTCTCACACCACACGCTCGGCCACAGGGAGGCTTCCTGAATACAAATTACCTACTTTGTTTGTTTCATTTTCACTGTTTGTCTATTTTATCATGTTGTATCAAAGTAATATTACTAAAACTAGTGTAGTTGTAATGTAGTGTAGTATTACTGGAAAATAATGCCATGATTATGTTATAAATGTATTTATTTACAGATTTATTATTTTATTCAATACTTGCTCTACCAAACACAAAGACAGCTAGACAGCCTGGCGACCGACTGTGTGTGTTGCCAAGCACTGACTGTGTGTGTTGCCAAGCACTTTTTATGAAAAGTAATGTAATACACATAAAAATATTTTAAATTAATTTATTTATAGCAAATAAGTATTATGATAAAAAAATATATACATTACTACACATAGGCAAGCAGAAAATGGCCGCTAAGTGCAAAGTGACAATGAGCGTCACCTGTCAAAACAGCACTGTCCCCTTATCTCCCTTGCCACTGCTGCTACAGGGAAGTTTCTAAAGGGTCAATATATAGTTTTTCTTACTTCTTTCTTATTGTTTTATATCTAAAAAGGTTAAAAATTATTTTTGTAAGTTTTTATTTTTCTCCATTTACCCCCGCGTGGGGGGTAACTGCCAGCGGCACCTTAGCCAGGGGCTAGGGGCCTAATGCTAGATTTGAATCAAGTGTTGTTCATTAGTCGGTAGGGCAAAGGGAGGCGCCTCACATCATGACATGAACATAACACAGTGTAACACAAGATCTTCAACTGTGCAGATCTAGTGGGTAAACTGCGGATACAAGTTGTGTTTACATTTCGTAAAAATAAGTTAGTTTTAAATACAGTCTCTCCTCGACTTACGACGGGGTTCTGTCCCGTCGACCAGGTCATAAGTCGAATTGGTCGTAAGTCAAAAAGGCAAAAATAATACATAAAAATTCTAAAATGGGTGTCTCTTGTTCTTCTCAGCACCACGAGAACTCTCACTTTTATGCTTGCCAACCATTTTAAAGGAAATTACAAACAAAAATTTTGTCAGTACACAGCACGATCACTAACGCCGGGACTCGAAAATATGTAATGTGAAAAATATTTTATACGACCATGGCCGTCGTATGTCCGGGTAGTCGTAAGTCGAATATGTCATAAGTCGAGGAGAGACTGTGCAGGTACACCACTGATTTTCCGGCAGCTTGGTTCCAAAGCCTTGCCGGATTATCCATTTTGCCGGACCAACCGAGGTCAGGTAACAATAATTCAACAATACAATACACCTCTGACCCACTAATTATACACCTCCCATGTCTCTAAAGCACCACAGACTGCTAGAAACTTAAATTAAACAAATATTAAATGTAAACGAAATGGAAAAAAAACAAACATGATTTTGAGTAACATATTACTGTACACACTTTGTACTCAAATGTATGACACTAAAGAACTAAAATTTTTATCCCTTGTTCAAACTATGTAATGTTTATACTGTACTCAAATTAATCTTTTTCTTACAAGGAGTCAAGCAATGCAGGTTATATTCTGCTAAGTCTAGTCAGCGATATTCTATAAGACAAAAACATTATGCCTAAAACCACCTTAACCCTGGCTGGGAGGATGGGAGAGGGGGAGATAAGGTGTTGACACAGCCGGCGGCGAAGGTTACCTAGTGTGTATTTATCAGTCGTATAGAGGAGCTTAAGTTTTTCGCTTATAAAATGTCACTGAATTGACTTGGCAGAATATAACTTACATTGCTGGAATTCTTGTAAGAAGGTGAATAATTTGAGTGCAAACATCCCATACCTGTAGTTTGCACTATACATAAGATTTTCAGTAATTAACTTCGTACATTTAGGTGCAGGTTTGCCATTAGGACAATTATTTTATTTTTTTCACAATACAGTCAGTTCTGCTATAACGCGATAGTTGTGTTCTTGTAAAACATCGTGTTATAGAAATTCGCATAATAGAAATAACGGGGCTTATGGAGAAAATAGGGTTAGGTGCAGATTACTACTGTACTCGAAATCGAAAAAAATTTAGTAATTAGCCTAACACAAAGGGTAGCACAGTCTAAATAAATGTTACATTCATATCTAATAATGAAATCATACAGTAAATGTAACACTTTACCTTGAAAAAATATGAATATAACTTGGTGGGGGAGAAGGGTGATTTTGAGGTAGATAACATCGAGCTTCTCTTCAAGGGTTATAGCCTTTCTTTTATGATCATCACTGGGAATGCTATCACCAGAACGCTTCTTGGAGATATTCTTCTTTACCATATTCACAGTTAATACCACAAAATTGGAGAAATAGTAAGCAAAAATCGCGTTACAGCAAACGAGCGTTCGCGTTATACAAATATCGTTCCTCTATTCATAAATCGCGTTAGAGCCAATTCGCGTTGTCAAAACACGAGTTATAGCAAAACTCACTGTATGTATTTTGGATGGTGTTTGCATGTAAACCAGTAAAAATAAATGAAGAAAGTTACATATATCTAACCAAAAAAACGAGTTGAAAAATTGTACTCAAATGTACTACACCAAAAGACTAAAAAAAATTTCTTTTGTGCAAACTAAGTGATGTTTATACTCAAATTGGTCACTTTCTTACAAATATTCAAACAATGCAAGTTATATTCTGCTAAGTTTAGTCTGTGACGTTTTATAAGATAAAACTTTAAGCCTAAAACTACCTTCACCCTGGCTGGGAGGGAGGGAGGGAGGGAGGGAGGGAAGTTAAGTGCCCTCTCATAATTTTGTCCATACTAAAGGAGCTGCTGAACCATCAGTTCCTGGAAAATCGCTGGTGTACCTGTACTGTTAAATTTATTTGATAGCACTGTCTGTGAAAATTTTGTGAAGTTAGATGACATCATCAAATTGTAAGAAACACAAATATTTAAATGAAAACAGGAATTTTAAGTCAGAATGTGAGTAAGATTTTGCATTCACCATTAAAGGAGGTAAACCTTTGTGCCGTATCTGCGGTGTGTCACTCACTCACTATAAAGCCAGTAACTTGAACTGCCACTACAATACAAATCACCCAAACTTATCCACCTAAATCAGAATTATGAAAAAAAAGAGTTAACTGTGTTAAAATTATCAATAGTAGCCAAAGTTCAGTAAGGAAACTGATACAATGACTGAAGCTAGTTTTGTTATTGCATGGAATATTGCTGGTGCTAAATGCCCATATTCTGATGAAGAATTTGTTAATAAGAATATAGCTGAAGTTATTGCAGTGTTAGATCCAAATAACACAAAACTTGAGTAACTAACAGCACAAACACCAGTTTCATGCCACACTACAGAAAGGAATATCTCCCAAATCAGTACTGATGTTGCAAAATGATTTGAAGAATTCTCTAGCATTCAGCTTAGTTCTTGGCGAATCTACAGACATACAGTACAAGACAACCCACAACTGGCGGTATTTGTAAAGTCATGTTTCCTCTCCTGTACTGTAACTGTAAAAGAAGAGATGTTAGACTTAGTGGCACTAAAAGAAACAACTCATGGTGTTGACATTAAAAATGTTCTTGACAGAGCTTTAACAAATGCTTATGTTCCACTTGTCAGTGTTGCACCTTCAATGGTGAGGAAATACGCAGGACTAATTACACTAATGAAAAGTGATCCCATCTATCCGGAGTTTCTCGAGTTCACTGCATTATCCATCATGAACATCTAGCAGCTAGATACTTCAGGTACGAAAATGTTATGAAAACTGTCCTAGATATTGTCAATTTCATCTGGTCAAATGGGAAAACCCACCGATAGTTAAAAAATTTATTGAAGAACTGGAGCTTGACAATAACCCCAACGATGTCTCTTTTATAGTGCATTGTGAGGCGGCTGTCAATCAGCAACGTCTTGAATAGGTGTGTAGATCTTTTGGAGCCCCTCACTACTTTTCTTGAAGAAAAGAAAGATGTTTCCTCAACTAGAAAATGATGAATGGATGCAAGTTCTGATGTTCCTTACTGATATAATGAAACATCTACAAACTCTCAACTTTGCACTCCAAAGGAAGGATAAAATTGTTTCTGATCTTACTCAGACAATTTTTAGCTTTCAGAATAAAATTAAGTTTTTTAAAGAGACATACTGTCAAGAAACTTCAACCACTTTCCCAATCTCAAAAGAAGAGTAAATACATTCCCTAATATGGAAATCAACAACCACAAACTGGAAGAATACAAAGATAAATTACAAGGACTGCTTGATAGTTTCCTAGCCAGGTTTGATGACTTGTAGAAGTTGAAGCCTTGCTTCACCTTTCTTGGAAATCAATTCATGGTTGATGTGATCAATGATGGTTGTCCGATTCTCAATCCTCTGGTTACGGATTCATCTGCTGTGGAAATGGAACTACCCCCTGTAATGGAATTTCAGGTGGACCCGAGTCTAAAGCTGATCCATAAATCTGTCTACAATTGAGTTCTGGAAGCACGTTCCAGAAACAAAATATCCTGAAGCAAAGAAAGCTAGTGTGTGACTCATCTAAATTTTCGGCACAACATACTGTTGTGAATCCCTGTACTCCGGAATGAAGTTTGTGAAGTCAAAACAACGTAAAAGGGGGTGAGTGGGATTGTGTCCGTTGCCATGCTCACCATTATATTTAAATTATTCATTACAGTATTGATACGTTATGAAAATAATATCCAATAGCTTATATGACTAAAATCGCTAAATTTGGGACTAAATAAGCAAAATATCACTAAATTAACTCTATACCGCTACCAGCACTGCCCACGGCTTTCCGCATAATCTATAACTATGGTCACATTTCAACCAACTGTATTTAGGGATAACCACATGAGACCCCACAGTATTAACAAGATGCATTCTTAATGAACCACAAAGAATCAAACCATTTTATGGTCAGTTGGGGTGAGAAAATAACTGTACACCAACATAAGAAACCAAAGGAAATTAATTCAAGAGTAAATAAAACAGTATTTTTTGTCATGTAAATACATGAATACACAAATGCTAATTATAAGCATAACGGATGTATGATACACCAAAACACTTACTTCTGGAATGTAAAAGCCTTTTGGATTTCCCTCACTTCATGATTGCCTCGCAGAAGGAAGAACGTGGTTGGGTTCAGAAGCTTTTGTGAAAACAGGTAAGACACGACCTGCAAATAATGACATTATTTTATAAAGTTATACAGTATATATTGTACAGTTACCTCAATGAGTTCCTTTACCTCCCTGTGATGATGTTTATATACAGTCACGGACCAAAACCTGTGATACAATCAAGGTGGAGGGTGTAAATTCTGCCCCCACCTTTAGTGGATGGCAGGTTGCAATTAGTGATGCCACTCATGAAAAAATCAAGTTTACCTGATTTGTGTCTTAATCTTTCCAGATCGCTAATTAAAATTTAAGGGATGACAAAAACATATCCATTTAAAACTACAGTATTTTTATTCTGATCACTACAATTCTACAATATGTACAGTCACAAGCCACAATAGCAAGGACATCTTGCTCGAACGGGGTGTGAGGTTAGGTGGCCTTTCTGGACGACAGCCCACTGCGATGGTTACACACACCAACACAAACGGTTGAACAGGCTAACTTATAGTTTGACAAATATTTCCACCAGTTCCATCTCGGCACCACACAAAGAGCTAGGGAAGCGAGTAACACTCGATAGGAATATTAGACTGATAATACCATTACCGCAAAAAATATTGATTCCCTCTGCATAATTAGCTGTGTTTTTATACATGCTTTCACCGCGCTAAAAGCAGCCCGCCAAATTTGTCAAGGCGAGAATATATAACATCTGGCAACTCTACGGTGTTTCCCGTGCGACTAGAAATAGGAGAAATTTGGCCAGTGCTCCACTTGCAAGTTAATTTTTGCTCACCAAACAAATGAGTGCAAATTAAGACATCCACAATTAGCCCAACATTTTCTTTCAAAACTATATTTATAGTTCCCAAAATCATTTCTAAAGCAGAGAATGGTTGGATCCTTGCCCTGCTTGAGGAAAACTCACTGTAAAAGAAATTTCAAGGAGAACAGGACGAGGAATGGCCACAATTAAGAGACTCAAGCGATCGACACGCAACCTTCCCGCCAACGTTATTCCACCAAGGAAATCATCACCAGGAAGACCTTCAAATATACTGATTCACTACTGAGGCTAGAGATAATGAGAGATCCTAATATGAGTGCATCACAATTGAAGAAAGCACACCCCCATCCTCCTGTTAACGTATCAGAACAAACAATTCAACGTCGCCTTCAGAAGGAACTTCATCTATTTCCCGTCAAGCTGCACGAAAACTACTTCTCATGGACCGAATGTGCCGTCAGCGACTTGCTTTTGCAAGAAAATACCAGCACAGGAGCAAAGAACAATGGAATTCTGTGATGTGATATGATGAAAGCACTTTCTGCATCCTGACTGCAGGGAAACGTACAGACAAAGGGCCCACCAACACCAGCCGGTTTGATCCTTGTTACACCATTAAAACCGTGAAACATCCTGCAAGTGTGATGGTGTGGGGAGTGTTCAGTTGAAAACGTGGTCGCGCTGCCCTCCATTTCCTCCCCCAAAACACGGCAATGGCCTCTGATCGCGACAAGAATGTCTTGGAAAAACATTTATTGGATTATTGTCAACTTCACCAGTCCACATTCTTCATGCACGACGGTGCCCCCTGTCACACGTCAAAAAGTGTGACAACTTGGCTACAGGAAAGGACTATTCCATTGCTGGAGTGGCCTGGGAACTCGCCAGATTTAAACCCCATCGACAATGTATGGCACGAGATGAAGCGGAAGCTGTCAACACATGACACATCAACTGTATATCGACTACAGGAGGAAACCAAGCGCATGTGGCAGTTTGAGATGGATGGAGAGTATTTTCAAATATTAGCAGAATCCATCCCAAAAAGACTTCAACTGGTAATAAAATGTAAGGCAAATATGACTAAGTACTAAATAATAGTAGCAAAACATTTTAAGCCTGTAAATGTGTTTTATTCATCCTTGAAATAAGTTTTTCTATGAATATCATGTGAAAAATTAAAGGGTATCAATACTTTTTGTGGTAATTGTATTGATATTGAATAGGATATTGATAATTAATTATACAGGTGCAATATATGCTCTTATTAGTTCAGCAGTGCGTTACCAATTCGGATTACCATTAATGACCCAAAGAAAATTTTAAAACGAAGGTGAACTAAGTAAAATATCAATAATAATATATCAAAGTATAGTAATGTTAAGAACGAATAAAGTAAAACCTCATTAAGGCGGACCCCGCTAAGGCAGATATTGCTTAAGCCGGACAAAATTATTTTCCTAAAAAAAAAAATGAAAAAAAAATAAAAAAAAAATAAAAAGAGTACCGTATATCACGGCCTATAAGACGAAATTTGAACATTAAAAAAATCTGCCCAAAGTTAGGGGGTCGTCTAAACCACCAAGTTTAAAATTCTTACCTCTTAAATATTGTGGTTTAGTGTGTCAAGAGTGGTGATGAAAACATCGTAAGCCACTCACAAGGTCTTACCACTAATTATTTTATACTGAAACTTACGTCTGGCAAGCTGGATTCAAATTAAGATTACCGGTATATTAAAATAATAAAAATGTATTATAAACCTGTCTAACATACCGTAAAAGAGATTTATACCCCTGTAATAAACACAGCTATCATCACACACCCCTCCCCACGCCCCCCCCATTTGCCAGTGAGGAGACAAGAAAGGGAAAGTGACCCGAGATTGGGCTATTTTTAGCCGTGGAGGTGGTCAGTAATGCATACCGGTATCGGTATATTTACTCATAATAATATTTATCTCCTATAAATAATTGATTTAAATTTTATTTTTTTACAAAGAATATTCAGTAAATGAGTGCATTAATTCTTGAAACTATCGACGGTTAATTACAGACGCTCAAGTGACGTCACTAGTGTTTACACTACACCAGCTGGTAATATTTGATGCCATTACTTGAAGTGAATTGGCCTTATTTTAAGTAACTAACTATAAATAAATAAATACAAAAATTAAAAAAAAAGATCAAAACTGAGAAATAATATACTGTACAGTATGTATGTTGTGTTGTCAAAGTAAGAGGAACAATTGAAACTGCAATTGTGTAAATGAGGCAGTATATTATAAATAAATAAATAAACAAATAATTCGGTAAATCTATTTCAAGTAAATGGAAAATAAGCAAACATGTTATTTACCAAGACGCGTCCCTCTGGCTCAGGGTGAGATGGAGGGGAGATAACAAGGCTATTTATAGCCCATCTGAAGTGGCCAGTACCCCTAATGCACCATAAATAATTCATTGAACATTCATTTTTTGTACATAGTATATATATATATATATATATATATATATATATATATATATATATATATATATATATATATATATATATATATACACACAGTTTTATTCTCTACTAACGCAAGTTTCACTTTTAACGCTGTGATATACGCGTGCTCTGCCAAAGCTGAACTTTCACTTAATGCGGATTTTTTCTACATATACGCGGTGAGTGTCTGGCTCGGATGCTATTTTTAGATTTTGCCCACGCGCCACCCGCCCGCCCGCCTGCCTGCCTCTCCCTCCTCCTCCCTCCGCTTGGGCAAGCGGCGCGGTAAGGTTGCGCAGTGTGTGTCTTTGTTGCGTTATCACTGACGTCATATGACGTCTCGGACTGTGATTGGCCATGCAGCCCTACCCCCCTCTGCTGCTAGCTGTAATTGGCTTAAAGTATTATGACGTGACTACCCCGGGGAGGGAGGGAGGGAGGAGAGACGACGCTTGACCTAGCCGCGGCAGTTTCATCCCTCAAGGCCACCCCGGGTTAACGCGCATCCATTGTTCCGTAAAATGGCTTCCGCCGGACCACCACCGCCCCCAGAGAGAGACCTTTCCTCACCTGGACCCAGCGGCACTAAACCAAAGAAGACACGACGTTCATTAAGCTACGAGGTGAAGTACCAAATTGTTCAAGATTTGGTGAAAGGAAGACGCCAAGTTGATCTCGCGCGCCAGCATGGCGTCAACGAATCTACGATTCGTACAATCAAGAAGGATGCAGCCAAGATCAAAGACCACATGAAAATCACAAAGTCTGCAGGTGCTTCATCTATCAGGTATTGCCAGAACAGGGTGCTGGCAAAAGTGGAAACTTTGCTGGTGAGTTATTTGGTGCGTCAGGCGCGACGCAACATGGCGGTGGACACGCGCTCAGTGCAGGAGTACGCACGTAAGCTATACGCAGCAGTGACACGTAAACTGGGAATTGCAGAGCCCAAACCCTTCAATGCTTCCTCTGGTTGACTGCATAGGTTTAAGAAGAGGAACAAGGTCAGCAACATCAACATTGGTGGTGAGGCAGCGAGTGCTGACCGTGCGGCGGCTAGAGATTTTCCTCCGTTTTTACGTGAGATTATGGAGGAAGGACAGTACAGTGACGACCAGGTGTTTAACATGGACGAATCTGGTCTTTTCTGGAAAAAGTTACCTTCCAAGACCTTTCGCGGTCCAGTCTGGCGAAGAAGGTAAGGGGCCGAAGATGCAGAAGGAACGCGATCACCGCCCTGTTTACCACCAATGCCTTCCGTACCTGTAAACCAAAGTTATCAGATCTCAAAGCCTCGCGAAGTCGCGACGCCATAAAGAATAATGGCGGACATGAACAGCTTTAATGTCCACTGGCTAACCGCACGAAGGCGTGGATGTCCTCTTTCTGTCCCTCTTCTGGTTTGACAACTGTTTTGTTCCTGACGCAGAAATTCTGCGAAAGCAACAGAATGTTTCATTCAATATTTTGTTGCTCCTGACAACGACCAGACACTCGCCTACTTCTGGCGGATCGCCACCCCAACGTAAAAGTGTATTTCTCCTCCTCCCAACACTACGCTAATCCAGCCTATGGACCAGGAGTTGATCTGCAATGAAAGCTGCGACTCTGCAAAGAAGTTCAAGCTCCTGAACGACTCTACCAACACCAAGGATGAGCTATGGCTGGGTGACACCGACAGCGAGAGTAAAAAGCCGACGAGGACATGAACAAGAGGCGGCGACTTCCAAGAACTTCACAAACAATTTTGGAAGAAGCTTAACGTTAAACAAGCTGTAGACTTTTGGTGGGAGGCATGGGATCTGCTGACTATTGCTACCATTCGTCACGCATGGAGACGTGTTGTATGGCATACCAGGTGAGAGGAGGAGGAACCCAGACTGGTCAGGTTCAGACTGTTGCAGTAGCAGTGACTGCATGAGTAGCTGCGCCAGTATTACAGCTGAAGGCTTCTCCCAGACTCACCAACTAAGACACATCATGGAGGTGATCAGATTCCTGAAGTGATCAAGGACGAGATGTTGGAAGAAGAACCCGCCAGTGAAGAGGAGGAAGCACAGCGCTATTCCCAAGAACCTAGCTTAAGTCATAGTGATATTAAGTAGTCTCATAGAGCTTATAGAAAAAATTAAGTCCATCGCTGTTCACACAATGACGAGGAACGCCATGACGCCTTCCATACCCCGACTGGTGCAGGCTATGGAGTCAGACATCAAGGTGTATCACGACAACATCAACACCAGCCGTCAGAAAAGCATAAATCGAAGTTCTTCGCTCACAACCCACCAGCCAGTCCGCCAGTGATAATAGTGAGAGTGAAGTTGATTTGAGGGATTTGTCAGGGAAGCTAAGATAACTGTAAGTGACAGTGATATTGATTCATCTAGTAATGGTGATTCACCTAGTAATGGTGATTCACCTGAGGGCAGTAATCTGCCCTTTTGCCTCGAACCAGCTTCCATCCCCTTGCATGCCCACTCCATCTCTTCTACTATCGTAAGTGTTCCGCAAAAATTTTCGTTTTTTAACCTATTCTTATTTTTCCCTATGTTAACCTTTATCTTTCCTAACCCAACCTTTCTATATTACTTGTTTTTCATGCCACCATAAAGTTAAGATAGAATTTTTACTACAAACATAGTTATTTGGTCGTCAAAAGTGAGCTTTTGGGGTCGGGCTGGGTTCTATTGGAATTAATCTCATATGTTCTTGTTGTTCACTTGATCACGATTCTTCACTTGAAGGCTGACCCTCTGGGTTCCCATTGACCGCTATGGGGTGACAACTGTATATATATATATATATATATATATATATATATATATATATATATATATATATATATATATATATATATATATATATATATATATATATATATATATATATATATATATATATATATATATATATATATATATATATATATATATATATATATATATATATATATATATATATATATATATATATATATATATATATATATATATATATATATATATATATATATATATATATTTGTGTAATAAATGTATGTAGTAAGTACATACCGGTAACCTTTTTCACTCAAATCCTAATGAAACACCACAATTAGAATACGGTGGTTGCTGTTGAACCACCTGTTGTATAAATAGTCGGAACACAGCCACACCACCGAGACGAGGGAACACTCCCACCACCGATCGTCTCGTGTGAAGCAAGCGTATAAATGAAAGAAAATACTTGCAGTGTGTTTAATATGTTACAGTATATTATAAATAAATAAATAAATAAACAAATAAATCGGTAAATCCATTTCAAGTAAATGGAAAAATTTTACTCGATACCGACATTAGTTCCAGTTATCGGTAAATAGCAGACGCTTCAGTGACGTCACTAGTGTTTACACTACACCAGCGGGTAACATTTGATGACATTACTTGAAGTGAATTGGCCTTATTTTAAAAAATCAAGGATGGTTGGTAAAGGACTACTGAGTCAGTGGGTAAGTGTCACATTTGGGGTACTGGTCTTATACAGCAAATAGAGCTCAAAAGCTACTTTTTAAATGGAAATTTGGGGGGGGCGTCTTATGCACCCCGCCGCCTTATAGGCCGTGATATACGGTACAATGGTGATAAATTTTGGTGGGCAGCCAAAATGGCAGAGGGTCCGCCAGAGAGCTTCCCTGTTAACCAAGTCGAATGCCTTGGTTAGCAAACTTGCCACCCCCCTCTGTTCTATAATTAATGCATCCCTCAGACAAAGCAAATGCCCTAATGAATGGAAAACCGCATTTGTCACCCCTGTCCCCAAGGTCCCCACCCTACAGTCCCCTAATGACCTCAGGCCAGTTGCCATTACCCCCATACCCAGTCTACTCTGTGAAGACTTTGTTTTAGAGTGGGCATTTGCTCGTATTTATCAGTCAATTGATCCACAGCAATTTGGCAATATGAGGACCTCCTCTACATCACACTCCTTTGTTAGTTTCCTGGATTTCCTGCACAAAAACCTGCAGAAACGTAAGACATCACTGGCCGTTGCCCTTGTTGACTTCAGGAAGGCTTTTGACCTTGTTGATCACTGTACTGTTATCAACAAGGCCATTGCACAAGGACTGCCCACCAACCTGGTCTCATGGCTCACCTATTTCCTGAGTGAGCGTAGTC
This sequence comes from Homarus americanus, assembly GCF_018991925.1. Taxonomy (NCBI): domain Eukaryota; kingdom Metazoa; phylum Arthropoda; class Malacostraca; order Decapoda; family Nephropidae; genus Homarus; species Homarus americanus. The sequence goes on from NW_024749169.1 coordinate 24,276, forward strand.
AGGCAGTCAGGTACCAGGGTTCTGTCTCCACATTCCAACACCTCACCTGCGGTGTTCCCTAGGGGACCAAGATGGGACCACTGTGCTTCCTAATCCTGATCAACGACGCTCTGTCGGACACTCCTCACAGGTGGAAGTACTTGGATGACTGCACTGTGGGGGTTACAGTGGACAACACCTCACCGGACTACTCATTGATACAAGGCACCTTGGACAGGCTACAGGCATGGGCTACGGAGAACAAGGTCACCAACAACCACACCAAAACCGTAGTCATGCACATCAATATGGCCACCACTCCAGCAGTCACAGTGGGTGCCCATCCTCTCCAGTTAGTGCAGTCTGCCAAACTCCTGGGGTTACCATAGACCACAAACTGGACTGGATGGCCCATGTAAATAACACAATCAAGGCAGCCTCCTACCGACTCTATATGCTACAACGACTCAGGTCACTTGGGGCACCCACGCCAGAGCTGAGGACTATCTACAACGCCTTTATTCTCCCCAAATTAACGTATGCGTCACCAGCCTGGTCGTCTTCTCTCAACTCTACCCAACAACGTCAGCTAGAGAAGGTACAGAAAAGAGCCTGCAGAATCATGCTCGGCGCAGACTACTCCGTCTACAACAACTCTCTCCACCCTGGAAATTCCATCCCTCAGTGACCTCCACCACCAAACACTAGCAAGGTTTGGCAGTGGACTAATGCACCATCCTCGTCATCGCCACCTCCTGCCACCGGCAGTCCCCCGCCCAACTCGCGCAGTCCGCCACTACAACAAAATTCAGCTCACAAGAGCCCGCACTGACAGATATAAGAATAGCATCATCCCATCTATTGTTAAAATAATAAACAACTCCTGACTTATGTACTGTACAGCCCGGTAAATGTATTGAACGCCTATCATTACGTCTAAATCATATGTAAGTTTGTATACTTTCAGCCACCGGCTGCAACTCTATTAATAAACCGTTTATTACCACACACACACACACACACACACACACACACACACACAAGGGAATTAAAACAACAAGCATGCAGTGAGGGTCTTGTTGTGTGACTGCATGGAGGTAAATTAAAATATGAGCAGTTGAGAAGCTTAGCGTTTGGCAACACTGGTGCATGTTACCACTCCTTTCCACTCCATCTCTTAAATCACCCACACTTTTCTGCTTTCTCAGTCCATATTTTAAAATGTTATGTAATGTAATGTTGAAGGGATACAACTTTGCTCATTTATACTTATACTTAACACAATCTCCCTAAAAATACTATAGCTTTGTGTTTATTCAAGACATCTTCAGGTCATTAGACCCAATAATCCACCAGAAGGTCAGTAATATGAGACCACTAATCCCACCCTACCTCCTCCTGACATTGAGTCAGGACTGGTCAAGTCCTGTAACCCTAAAAATACTTTAACTTTCGTCTTTATTCAAGACATTTTCAGAAAATGCTATAAATTTTTTACTTCAGAAATTTTGTTCCTAAAGCTGGAAATTTTTGGAAAATTTTGGCTTTGGGAAAGGTTTTCCCAGCAAATTTCACTTCTGGCTATTGGAGATTTCCGGATTTGAGTGATTCAGGCTAACGGAGATACTAGTTTATTAATCCCTATGCCCCGGGTGACGCTCTGGAACGGTTGACTGGCGCGTCCTGGGTGACGTTCCAGAACGTGCGTCTTTTCCCGCCGTTGTTTGAATGCCCAACCAGGATTAACATGTACCATCATGACTATATTTCTCTCCCGAAACACGGAGGAGAGTGTGAGTAGGTCCAGTGCAGTCAGTAACCATTCGCCCGTGGTCATGGAGAGTAACCCCTTAACTTCTCGTCTCCCCGCATCTTCCACCCCAATCAAGAGTCGTCGCTGCGGGTTGGATGATAGCAAAATAAGGACAGAACTTTTTTATTTGAGTGCTGTAGTGACCGATTCTGGTGAAAGTGGTGATGAAGACAGTGATTATCAGCCTAGTGACCAGGAGGATAGCATCGAGTTAGACGATGTTGTGTCAACCAGTGAGGAAGAGGAGGATGCGGGCAGTGAGGCCCAGCCAAAGTGGCGTATCCCCTCCAGGCGCTCACGACCCAGACAAGAGACAATGGATGCCTTTGTTTGGTCTGATGGCAGTAATTTCCAGCCTGATATCCCTGAATTCATAAGATCATCAGGTGGAACTACTCCTGAATTTCCTTGTACAGAGGAATCACGTGAGATAGATTATTTTTCTGCATTCTTTGATGGTGAAATTATGGACTTACTGTGCAACGAGACAAACAAATTTCATCAGTACACGTGTGTGGCTGACCTCGGGTCTGGCTCCTCACCACACATGCGTCTATGGAATGATGTCGGTGTTGCCGAACTGTATGTGTTTTTTGGATTACTGATGCTGATGGCACATGTTAGAAAACATGTATTTCAAGAGTATTGGATATCTCCTGATGACATCACAGCAACTCCATTACATGCTGTCAACCGTGCACAAGGGTGAAATGGTTGACAGTGGAAAAAGAGACTGGACCTCAGGAGAGGTAATGAAAAAACCTGATTCTGTTGTGGACTACAGTAAAGTCTGCATTTACGCGGTCAATTGAACCCATGGAGGCCCGCATAAAACGAGAAACGAGTAAATGAAATAACAGAACATATAGGATTAATTGAAATAGAGACTGGGCCGAACCCCAAACTCCACTTTTTCCGACACAATACGTACGTTGTAGTAAAAATAGTACTGTATCTTAATTTTATGATGGTATGCACACACATAATATAGAAGAGAAATATCAATAAGAGAATAATATACTGTACCAGGTAAAAGAAAAATCAAGGTTTAACACTTACGTTAGTAGAAGAGATGGGTTGGCATACGAGGATGGGGGCTGGTTCCGAGGCAGAGGGCAGATTACTGGCCCTCAGGTGAATCACCATCCACCATAGTTGTCAGGGCCTCCCTGACAAACCCCTCAAAGTCACCATCACTGTCATTATCACTGGCTTGGGCTGACTGTGGTGGGTTGCAGACGAAAAAGTCAGTGATGCTATGCTGACGGCTAGTGTTGATGTGGTCGTGATACATCGGGATGTACTGCTCCATACTTTGGTCTAGAAGGTTATTGAAGACTTCATACCGGTGATTGACATGGTCTTTTGAAAGGGTGAGCTTTAGTTTCTCGACAAACTCGATGGCATCCTTTACATCACGATGAGTTAACTTCTGTTCTCTTGCTGCCGCACCACCTGCCTCCTCACTGATGTCATCGTCTTCCAACATCTCGTTGGCAGTCACCTCAGGATCCCTGATTACCTCCATGATGTCGTCGTTGGTGGTCTCGGAGTAGCCTGCAGCTGTAACACTCTGTGCAGCTTCTCTTGTAAGGTCCACTGCCACTGCAACAGACTGAACCTCACCAGCCACAGGTTGACTCTGCCTCCCACCTGGGATACCCTGCAACACATACCGCCACGCGTGACGAATCGTTGCCACAGACAGCTGCCCCCATAACTCCACCAAGAAATTAACAGCTTTCTTTACATTAAACATTTTCCAAAACTGTTTAACTTGCATTTCATGCTCTGCCAACTCTTGTTCTGCATCCTCGTTGTCGTTCTCTCTCGCTATCTGTGCCACTCAGAAGGTTACGCAACTCATCCTTGGTGTTGGCACAGTCGTTCAGGAGCTTAAACTTCTTTGCAGAGAATGCAGCCTTAACATTGCATATCAACTCCTGGTCCATGGGCTGGATCAACGACATAGTGTTGGGAGAAAGGAAGACCACTTTTACATTGGGGTGACGCTCCAACAGTAGGGGAGAGTGTCCTGGTGCGTTGTCAAGCAGCAATAAAATGTTGAATGGCACATTATTTTGCGCAAAATTTCTTCACGTCAGGAACGAAACAGTCGTCAAACCAGGAGAGGGACAGACCATGAACATCCACGCCTTATCTGAGGTTAGCCAGTGGACATTTAGCTTGGTCATGTCCATGTTCTTGTAGGCATGCGGCTTGCGGGCTGTGTGGATCACCGACAACTTAAGCTTACAGGTACCGGAGGCATTGGTGGTAAACAGGACGGTGATGCACTCCTTCTGCAACTTCCGGCCCCGACACTTGCTGGCAGACTTGACAACGAAGGTCCTGGAAGGTAATTTTTTCCAAAACAGACCGGATACATCCATGTTGAACACCTGGTCGTCGGTGTACTGTCCTTCCTCCATAACTTCTCGTAAGAATGGAGGAAAATCCATGGCGGCAGCACGGTCAGCACTGGCTCCTTCACCAACAATGTTAATGTTGGTAATCTTGTTCCTTTTCTTAAACCCTTGCAGCCACCCAGAGGAAGCAGTGAAGGGTTTGGGCTCTACAATTCCCATCTTGCGTGCCACCGATGAGTACAGTTCACGAGCGTAGTCCGGCACTGCCCGCGTGTCAACAGCCATGTCCCGTCTTGCCTGACAAATTAAGTAGCTCACCAGTAAGTTCTCAGTCTTGAGCAGCACCTTATTCTGACAGTACTTCACCATTGAAGCACCTGCAGACTTTGTGATGCTCATTTGTTGTTTAATCTTGACGGCATCCTTCTTGATCGTCGGGATCGTAGATTCGTTCACGCCATGCTGGCGCGCCAAATCAACTTGTCTCGTTCCTTTCTCTAAATCTTGCACGATCTAGTAATTAACTTCGTAACTTAGGGCACGTCTTATCTTCTTGGGTTTGGGGCGGCTGGGTCCAGGTAAATCAAGGTTTTTCTGGGGTGGTGGGGGTTCAGCGGATACCACTGTTGAACAGATTAGCGAGCACAAGAGAGAACAGTATACAGTGGTCCCTCGGTTAACGAACACAATCCGTTCCAGCAGGTTGTTCGTTAACCGAAAAATTCGTTAACGGAAACCATTGTTTCAATGGGTTTTTGGGTAATTGGTTCCAGCTCACCGAAAATTGCCTAAATTCAACAAAAATGGTAGAAAAGTTCACTTACTTTGAGGTGTGTATGTAGAAGGCTCCTGGATGATGATGATGATGATGGGAATTAGAATGGGGGTGGAGGAGAAGGAAGAAGATAAGGCATTGGGGTGGAAGAGAAGTCACCCCATGGCACCATTTCACCCATAAAATTTTAGTTCTCTTGGTGTATTTCAAGATTATTTTCTTTAAATCAACACTGCACTGCATTATATATTGTCAATATGTAAAATATATTTCAAAATGACCAATAATTTGCTTGGAAACACAGAAAAAAGCGTTTAGTTGAAGAGAGTCTCAAGCAAGATGTTACCTCCAGTGAAAACAGAGAGAGACTAATGCCTGTTTGCTGTGTTAAGAGGCTGGATGCCGTGCATTAAACTAGTCACTTTACCTTCAATTATGTTCTATAATTGTTAAAATGACTAAAAAATTGAATATTACACTTTTAAAATTATTGAATAGTATAAACTTCTTGATATTTACTAAAATAGAAAGAAATTTAAGCCCTAGAACCGATTAATGTATTGGCGGACGAATACTAAAGCTGGTTGACCGGCCAGTGCAAGCGAAAACATGTTGAGGTCGGATCGTAAGAAATTCGTTAACCGAATTTAAGAATCTTATGGGAGGCAGTTCGTTAACCGAAATTTCGTTAACCAGGCGTTCGTTAACCGAGGGACCACTGTACGCGGTGACTGAGAACAATGAGATTGACGGGTCTGGGTCAGTAACTTCCCTCCCGTGCCAGGCCACGTCATATAACATTAGACCAATCACAGCTGGCGGCAGAGGGAGGTAAGGATGCGTGACCCAATCACAGTCCGATACGTTATATGACGTCAGCGATAACGCAACAGCGACATATTGCGCATCCATATCCGCGCCGCTTCCCGCGTATGGTCGAGAATGGACCGCTTGAATAAAAAATGGCGTGGCGCGTCTGGACCTCCAGCCATTCTCCACGAAGAAAACCAAATTTACCGCATAATTAAAGCATTTACATTCTGGCAAGGCACCGTTTAAATGACCAAACTCGTAAACAAAAACCGCGTAAATGCAGACTATACTGTACAATGTCAACATGAGTCTCGTGGACAAGAGTGACATGCAGGTTGGCTCAATTGAGTGTGTAAGGAAATGTCTGAAGTGGTACAAGAAGATGTTCCTCCACCTCATGGACATCACCATCCTGAATGCATACAACTTGTACCTAGTAAAAACCGAGAAAAACCCTCTCTCAGGGTTTCTCAGAAGCAAGTGATATTGCAAATCCTGAAGAAATATGGCACCATCGTGGCAACTGTACCACAACGTCACAGCCAAGCAGGCCTACCTGACAGATTGCTTGCACATGACTGGGTTGTTCGTCACAACACAGACTTCTTACCAACTGGTCCAGGTGGTTGTAAGGGGTAAAGACGGTATTATGTCTGTGCTAACACCACAAAGCGCGCAGCTAAGTGTAAGGATGTGATGACGTGGTGCAAGGAATGTGACGATGGTCTCTGTCCACCTTGCTCCGTGGAGTACCACTCCAAGAAAACATTCTAAAACAATGTGGCACGTGCTTGTAAATAAATAGTAATATAAGTGTATTTGTAAGGAACAAACTAACATATTTGTGGAAAAGGTACATAGTTGTATGCATTCACTCGTCTCTACCCACGGGTGCTAGCATATACCCGGGGTCAGGGTGGCAACACACCACCCATCCACCTCACTTATCTACGTGGGGTTGGAGGGAAGCTTCTTGGTGAGTACAGGTTGACAACCCTTTATCCAAAATTCCGAAAATCAAAAAGCTCTGAAAACCGAAAGTTTTTTAGGGGGGCTTTTTTTTTCGTATAAAACAGGGATTAGCACGCCCAGGCATAGATCACTGATCGACATCGGGGCCTGGGGGACGAAAATGTAATACAGTACAGTCAACCCTCACTTTACGCGGTCCCACATTCCGCATTTCCACGTTTACGCGGTGCCCTGCCGGAACCCAGGATGCTCACATTCCGCGGTGTGTGTACCCCTTTACGCGGAGAGCGGCTGGCGAGCCGCGCCATTTTTGGATCCAAACCTCCCGCCATCCGCCATGTTGTGTAAGAAGTTCGAACATGGTGCGCACAAGGTCGCCCAGTCATCAAAACATTACCAGTTCTTCACCCGCCACCCACCACAGCCGGCCTTAAGTGATAGTGATAATTATGGTGAGGATATGGACTTATATGGACTTTGGGGGGTTTGACAAAGAGGCCCTGCAAGCCTCTGTGGTGGATAGTGATACAATTGATACAAGTGATACAGGTGAGGGCCAATAATCTGCCCTCTGCCTCGTAACCAACCGCCCATCCCCGTGTGCCCAGCCATCTTTTCTACTAATGTAAGTGTTAAAAAACCTAAAAGTATTGATATTTCTCTTAATTATTAATTGTGTGTGCATACCATCATAAAGTTAAGATAATATTTTTACTACAACATAGTTGTGTGTCATCAAAAAGTGGAGTTTGGGGGTCGGCCCGGTCTCTATTTCAATTAATCCCATATGTTATGTTATTCACTTTACGCGTTTCTCACTTTCTGCGGTACCCTGTGGGTTACATTAACCGCGTAAAGTGAGGGTTGACTGTAGTAACAATAATTATAATAATAATAATTATTCATAGTAAATAAAATTTTTAAGAAAAATACACCAAAATAAAATACTGTAATAATGATAACAATAATAATAATAATAATGTAATAATAAAATAATAATAATAAAGAAATACAAGAATGAAAAAAAGATCAAAAGTGAGAAACACGACCTAGACCTATGAATTATTATTATTATTATTATTATTTTAACTTTTATTATATTCCCCCCCTCCCTCAGGCCCCAATGTGGGTGAGTGATCTATGCCCGGGTGGGCTAATACACATAAAAAAAAAAAAACCCCTAACCATTCTGAAAACCGAAAAATTCCGAAATCCGAAATGCCTCTGGCCCCAAGGATTTCGGATAAAGGATTGCCAACCTGTACCTTCTTTTGTTTGTTTATTTACCAGTGATTGTCCTTTTTATCATGTTGTATCAAAGTAATATTACTAAAAGTAGTGTAGTTGTGTAGTATTACGAGATGATAATTGTATGATAATGTTATGAATGTATTTATTTGTGGAATTATTATTCCGATAATTATTTATATGACTTACTTGCTCTACCAAACACAAAGACAACCAGACAGTCTGGCGACAAACTGGGTGTGTGCCGCTGAACAGTTTTTATGAAAAGTAATGCAAATAAAATAGTTTCTAAATTAATTATTTATAGGAAATAAGTACAGTGGTCCCTCAGTTAACGAAAGGTTCGATTATCGAAATTTCGGTTAATGAATTAGCTCCCATAAGGATTTTCAGTTCGATTTACGACCAAACTTCAATTAACGAAATCCTTACGACAAACACGTTTTGTTGTGCGCATCAGCTGATCGGCTAGTCCACCAATACAGTAATTGGTTCTATGTTTACATTCGTTTCCAGTGAAGTAAATATCAAGAAAGTTGGTCTCTTGAATATTTCTGCATTTTTTATATTAAAATTATTGGTCATTCTAAAATTAGCTAACATATTGATAATGTAGACGGTACAGGGAACAGTTTCTGTGCACCCATCAGCTGATTGAATCACCAATAACACTTCTCAGTTTAACTTTGTTTACAGTGGAGTGAACATCAATTTTGTTGATCTCTTGAATATTTTTTTTCATTTTTACATTAAAATTATTGGTCATTCTGAAATTTAGTAAACATATTGATAATATACAGTGCAGAAATTATTATGAAACATGAAGAAGGCATGAGAACCAATGTACTCTGTAAAGAATATGGCATGTCATCATCGACTGCCTCTACAATCAGCTGTTTGATATATAAACAAAGCTGCCGGTAATACGACATACACACCTCAAAGTAAGTTAAAATACAGTATTCTATTGTTTTTTATTTATTATTGTACAGTATAATGTACAGTACAGTACTGTATTAAGTTTAAATTTAATGTTTTGTTACGTTGGAACCAATTACCCAATGTCCCATTGAAATAATAGATTCATTTAACGAAACTTTCAGTTAACAAAAGACTCTGTGGAACGAATTGTATTCGTTAACTGAGGGACCACTGTATTATGATCAGTAAAAATATGCATTTTTGGCCACCGGGACACAAAAGAGACAGGTAAAGGACCTCTACTGCATAGTGACCGCGAGCTGCTCCCTGTAAGAAAACCCACAATTCTCTTTATTTCACTTGCCACTGAGGGACAATATTTAGTATTACTTATGTCTTTTTCACGTTTTATCATTTATAAAGATTAAAATTTATATTTTGAAAAATTTATTTCCCGTTTTACCCCGCGTGGGTGGTACAGCCAGCACCACCCTAGCCCGGGGCGTAGGGGTTAACAATCATAAATATTTTATGGCTAATATAGAAAAGTCAACGACTACAACTGCAAATACACATGAAAAATTATGATAAATAATTATATACAAATATGTATTTTTTTAAATATTGTTTTTTTTCAGTAAATGTAAATGAAAACATGAACCAAGTGTATAAAATGAGGATATATAGTTAAAACAAATGTAATAAATCCTTGAGTACCCAGTTACCACCCCCTGCCTCCCATGTGACTTGGCATGTTAAGCTCCACCCCAAACCTACCTGCTCCATTCATGTGTGTGTCTCAGGTATTATTACACATACAGAATTATTTGAAAAATAAAAATAAAATCAACACACCTGTGGTGTTCAAAATGCTTGAATGTTACTAATTTTCATTACTGCATATGACCGAGTGTTGATAATAAATTTCTCATCGGCTATCAATTCAGTTCACTAAAATTGGATACAAACAGCAACAATGCCTTACTAAGATTTCAGTCTTCAATGAAATGAAAAAGTAATACAGTACTGTACTGTGCAATTGAGGTACAATATTGTCCTTAATGAGCCATGACTCAACACTACTAGCCAGGTGTCTGCACACAAATCAAAATTGCTTATGAAAATGAAGTTAATTTGTTTTCTACATTAGAACACTACCAAGAGTGAACTGAATCTTGCCCAGGAATTCTGAACCATATTCTCACCATTATATGCGCATAATACTGTATGCATATATTGCTCTAATTTTATTCAAAATATATTACAACATGCATATTATCTAGATATTACTGCATATTAATTCACAGAAATAAACAAACATGTTGTCAGTAAAGAAGAACACTCACCTCAATCCCATAGTCACCCCTATCAACATAATCACCAAGAAACAGGAAGTTTGCAGGTGTAAGTCCTGGACCCACTCTCCAAAGGACTTTTTCAAAACACATTAAGTCTCGGTAATTTCCATGAAGGTCACCTGCAACAAGAAAGTCTCTTTCAGAAACAGGTAATTAAACACAATTGAAATCTTAACTATAAAGTAGAAAGAGTGAAGACAAAATGATTTCAGTTGCTCTCCACCCATAGCAGGAAAAGGCTGATATCATCATAATCATCTCCACCATTTCATGGTCATTTCCCACAGTCGTGTGCATTAGTCATGATTACCTGATGGCAGCTCTCTAAGCTGCACAATGTCTTTTAATAACATCATAAAGATTAACTTGTAAATGTGTCCACCAAACTTTGAGGGCTCGGAACCCTTGGAAGCTCTAAACTAGAGTGACTAGGGCTAAACTGACCATCAGCCAACTTCCCCCTAACCATGTCCCATGATCAGGTGTCTGACAAAGCAAGGTTGTCCATGGTGGCTTGGAAGGTATGGAAATCACTCTCATGGTATCACAGCACATGAGCTACCAGATATTTACTTGTCAGATTTTATCACTGAGCGGGATGAAGAATCAACCCCACATAATCCACTGACCTCTTATGATGACATCAAAGGAGGAGGATGGGATCTCATTAACTCTTTTTAGGCTCTATTATCAAACAGGATTTCAGGATCTATCCTTTATAACTAGTTATCTGTCAAAAATAACCAATGAATGCTTAAGCTGTGTTGTACAAAGAGCACTCTCATGAAGAAAGCCTGACCACAGTTGGTACAATACTGTACCACGTATGAAAATCTGGAAGTTAAAGACACATGTTATGATAACTTCTAGTAACAGTGTAACACAGCGATGGACAGAACAAATTATCTCTACCATTACCAACTGTGTAACTGTTAGGTGACTGAGACTGTTGTATAACAACTACTTGTGAAGCTGTTACCTTATATTCTAGACGAACTACAATATAGATAAAAGTTTATTGGGTTTTAGTAATCAAACCCAATATGTTCCTTTGCTTAGTTTATTATCAAAAGAGTCTACGTAACTGTGGGGCTATAGGAAGGACGGAGCTATCAAGGATAGGCTCAAGGGCATCCGACTGTAATGAGAATTGAGTAGATACTGCTCGAGGAAGGAAGGAGTATATCAGACGTCCTCCTCTTGTAATAAATGAGTAACTACTCCTCGAGGAAGACGGAGCTCATCAGGGATGGCTCTAATGACGTCCTCCTCTCCGGAGTGGTGTGTAACTACTCCTCGAGGAAGATGGAGCTCATCAGGGATAGCTCTAAGGGTGGCCAGGAAGACTGTTGCTTATACCTTGACTTAGCACTAAGTGACGCGTCTTCCTGTGGAAACACCTTATCACATGTTCCGAACACGAACCTCACAGCTATGGAAGATTACAGGGAGTGATAGTTATACAAGACTGTCAATGAGACCAGGGCTAATACAAACAGATTAGAAACCTAAAACTAAAGGTGCATTCATGACTGACTAAGATCTGTTTCAGTTACTATGCTGACACATACAAAAATATATTCATTGCACATTTCTCCGATTCAGGATTTTTTGTTAAATTCAGAACGCGACATCTAGTTTTGCACCAGCATATGTATATGCCTTGTCCTAACTCACCAGGCTAACATACAGGCAATTAAAACATCTAATAATTAATAAAATACGTAATATTTGGACACATTACTACCTGGCACCCACAAGCCCACGCATCACTGATATCATCTCTTGCCTGGCGACACAGCAGTAAACGCGCACATAGAAGGCTCCATTATTTTGTGTTGTGATTGCTGGAGTCTTAAGTGCCACGAAGCATTTACCTTCGGTAATTATACATCATAGCATGGTGAGCAAATTGAGTGGCTTTATTTTTGGTGATGTCACTCAGATTTTGTGTTTTGGGTAGTTTTTTATACGGTTTGGTCAATCATGGTGACGGCGGATCATCTTCTACCTGGGAAGACAATTGAATTCTAGTGACTAATGATTCCTAGTTTTCAAGTCACTTTGTGAATGATGTTTGTTTTTAGCCCTTCCGGGCTCATCTTCACTGTGTATATTTTTTTATTTTAGCCCCAACTATTACCATGCAAGAGCTGTGATAAGTTACCATGGTGAATGTGGCCATCCTCCTCCCTCTTCTCAGGTTCGTTCACGAAACTTTTTGGGCTTCCGCCCTAGGGTTTTATGATTACTCTTAGCATTCACGCCAGAGTTAAGTTTTTCTCTTCATAACTCTAGTTTATTCATGTCCTCAGTAGAGGGTTCAGCCCTTCCCCGGCAGTCTTTAGCGAGGTTGCTAGTCTTAGTGATCCTTCCGGATGCTGACCTTCCAGTCTTACTAGCAATCTAGAGTTATGTTGGGATGAACTTTGTATCATCAGCCTGGGTTACATGAGAACCACTCAGATGGTGGGATTTCTCAGCCCAATACATCTCACTAGAGTAATGGCGAACGATGTTAGTCAATGGAGTGCTAAGGTAGCAGCTCAGCACTGCCAACCTTTCTGGGTGACTCGATGCTCACTCAGGCATCATCGCTCAAAAATGATTAGTTGAAGCGGTGATGTCTGTGTGACCTGGTTGGCAATAGAGAAATGGGTGAACACTGAAAATATTCTAAGGCTATGAACACACTGAACTCTGTCAGGGCCACCAATAGGGTATGATCACACTGATTTCTATCATGGCCGAACGAATGCCCTGACCTTGATGATGATTATGATCGGTCTGAAATGAATCTTAGCTTGATCAAGGAGCAGAGTTCAGTGAGTTGAAGGACAATTGTGATAAGAGAAGGGAGAGGTGTATGATATAGTGAGTTAGTTGTATAAGATTGTCTCACTGGTGACTCATAGGAACAATAGGAAGTATTTATATGAATGGATATTAAATTGAGATACAGTTCTGAAATATCATAGTAGTGAGTCATATTGATTATCCTTGGGAGAAAATGTAAAATCCCTTGTACAGCTCCTTCCCGACTTACGAGCTGGATTTGGGTCCCTAACCCAGTCGTAAGTCAGGGAGGAGTTGTATTATTATGATAATGATGATACATTGTGACTACAGTATATGTTAGTATGTTGAGTGACTCATAGTGTTCCTCCTAGCTTAGATGAGTGATGTGCAATGGGATGATGAAGGACAGTTGTCTGGACTGCTAGATGGTAGAGGGATCCCCGGGACAGTGACTGGGGAGTTAGTGTTGAGTGAGGAGCTACTAGGATTGGATGGCCCAGCTCATACACTGCATACAAGGAAGTCTCCGTCACTAGAGGATGTGAATTTGGTAGTACAGGTAGTAGGTTCACCTATGACCCATGGGGACCAGACTACAGCTGCTCCCCGACTTACAACGGGGTTAAAGACCCAAATCCAGGTCCTAAGTCGAATTGGTAGCAAGTCGAAAATGCGAATATAATACTGTACGTATATATATATATATATATATATATATATATATATATATATATATATATATATATATATATATATATATATATATATATATATATATATATATATATATATATATATATATATATATATATATATATATATATATATATATATATATATATATATATATATATATATATATATATATATATATATATATATATATATATATATATATATATATATATATATATATATATATATATATATATATATATATATATATATATATATATATATATATACAGTATATATATATATATATATATATATATATATATATATATATATATATATATATATATATATATATATATATATCTTGATAAAATCACACGAGAAAAGGGAAACAACGGAGCACCTTAGCTTTCATCTTTATTCAAGACATCTTCAGAGGCAACTGGATTACATGGACAGAGAGAGGCTTAAATATACAGGGTGACATTATTAAACATGAAGTCAGGTCATAATGATGTCATCCACTAATCCTCACACCAACACACACGTAGAGGAGCTTAAGAGAAGGGGGCGATGTGAATAGTCAGGTCAGGTAAAAAATAAGGGACCCACTAAATAACTATCCTACATCTAGATCAAATTATGTAGGACAGACAGGAAAAACACTGCAGCTCAGAATCAGACAACATAAGTACAATATCAGAACAGCATCTGAAAGCAGTGCCCTGTTCGTTCATGTTAAGAAGAATAATCATCCCATTGCTTGGGAAAAAAGCTTAGAAGAATTCAAATGATCTTGTGTCACAGAAAGACTTCTGGTTGAAGCTAGTTTGATTAAGGAATTAAAATCAATAAACCTTAGTGATGGTCAGTTCAAAATTGATAGTATGTTACATAAATTTATTTGTCAGTGGCCCAAGGTTAAAAATGCTTTGAAAACCTTTGATCTAGATGTAGAAAAGTGGAAAGTGGGATAAAATCGTGACGAAAGCAATGACTCACTTTCTTTCGTTCAAAAGATGTTACCGAAATCGCTTTTCGAATGGTTTTCAGTTAAAAAACTGTTGTATTACAATAATATTCCCTCCTAATTGACTTGAATAAATACTTAAATGGAAATACACAATATTTTTGTTGAAACTACCCGCGTTTCAGTGTAAAGTGTCGTAATAATAAATGGTAAACAATTTGCCTTCGGCACTTGGTGTTTCAGGCACAGTGAGCCTCAGTTTATAGGACGTAGAGCGTTTTTACTAAAGGTTTTGTTGTTCCAATACCCTCAAAAACTTGGGTCGACCTATAAACAAGGAATATCATAAATTAACGAATTTTTGGTCAAAAAATCAGGGTCGACCTACAATGCTGATGCCAATACAATCGTGGTTACAGCGAGACTGACTGAGTGAGGGAGCGTGTGTGTGTGTGTGTGTGTGTGTGCGGGGGGTGGCTGGCGGTGTGCGGTGCCGCGCGCGATTTGAATGTACTTCAATTACTTCAATGTACAGAATATTCCTCCGGCAGGCAATCCGCGTATTTGCGAATCCGTGTATGCTAAACCCGCATATGTGAAGGGCCGACTGTACATTCAAATCGCGCGCGGCACCGAACATGGGACAACAGCCGACCGCTGCCACAACCTCACACACACGCATAGTTCTCCCTCACTCAGTCAGTCTCGCTGTAACCACGCTTATGTTGACATCAGCATTGTAGTTGCAAAAATATTACATTTCCGAGAACGTATTATATCAAGCACAGTATGAATAGAATATCACTAATATAACAGTATTCTAACCGAAAACTATTAAAAAAACGAGTAACATATCTTGAACATCGGAAAGTTAGGTAAAGTCTTTTGTTTTCATATAGTTTATCCCAATTTACATTGAAATACATTACGTTTCAGCAAAACTACTATTTATTTCTGATAATTTGGAAATGTAATATTTTTGCTGAAATGACGTACGTATTACAGTGGGATAAAATTGTGACGAAAGCAATGACTTTCACTTTCTTTCGTTCAAAAGATGTCACCGTAATCGCTTTTCGAATAGTTTTCAGTTAAAAAACTGTTGTATTACAATAATATTCTATCCTAATTCACTTGTGATGCAACAGTTTTTTTAACTGAAAACCATTCAAAAAGCAATTACCGTAACATCTTTTGAACGAAAAAAAGCGAAAGTCATTGTTTTCGTCACGATTTTATCCCACTTTCCACTGTAATACGTAAGTCATTTCAGCAAAAATATTACATTTCCGTGACTGTAGTATATGAAGCACAGTATGAATAGAATATCATTGTAATATAACGGTATTTTAACCGAAAACTATTAAAAAAACGAGTAACATCTCTTGAACATCGGAAGGTTAGGTAAAGTCTTTTGTTTTTGTCATGTATTTTATCCTATTTTACATTGAAATACATCACGTTTCAGCAAAACAACTATTTATTTCTGAGAATATATTCATTCAGGCGCAGTTTAGGTAAAATATACATGTGATGTAAAATTTTTTTAACTGAAAATGATTCGAAAAACACATACCCTCTAGCCCTGTTCAAGGAGAAGACTGGGAGAAGCTGTTTGGTGCTGATGACAAGGAAAATGATTTTGATGGATTTTAATTAAAATATTCAGAAATATGGTATCGAAGTATTTATTCAAGTGAATTAGGATAGAATATTATTGTAATACAACAGTAGTGACGATGTGGAGGAGGCGGAGGGATAGAGCTGCGAGAGCAGGGACGAGTGGAGATGCCAGCCAGTACATTACAGGTGTACAGTATTAAATGTTTTTATAGCTCTTTTTGCATTTTAACATTAAATACTGTACATTACGTTTCAACAAAACTACTATTTATTTCTGAGAATATGGAAATGTAATATTTTTGCTGAAATGACGTGTGTATTACAGTGGAAAGTGGGATAAAATTGTGACGAAAGCAATGACTTACGCTTTCTTTCGTTCACACGATGTTACCGTAATCGCTTTTCGAATGGTTTTCAGTTGTGGGATTATGAGGCTAATGATAGGATAGAATATTATTGTAATACAGTACAGTTCAACAGTTTTTTAACTGAAAACCATTCGAAAAGCGATTATGGTAAAATCTTTTAAACAACGAAAGAAAGCGAAATTCATTGTTCTCGTCATGATTTTATCCCACTTTCCACCGTATTATGTACGTCATTTCAGCCAAAATATTACATTTCCATATTTATTTCTGAGAATATATTCATTCAGTCACAGTTAAGGTAAAATATACTTGTGATGCAATATTTTAATGAAAATACAGTATGGTATCATAGTTTTCTTTTGTTTCAAATTTAATTAACAAAGATTGATGTTTCAAATGTAATGTACAAAAATTTATGTACAGTATCTATAAATAAACTATAAAAAATGAATACTTTGTTTTACATCGTCCTGTGCATACGATACCATGCATTTGGCTACTTTGGGCTTGCTATGATGACGCAAGAGATCTGCCCTGGCAACTGTACCGACACTCACAGCTGGTGGTACGTTGGTGCGTCGTTTCCATTGTTTACTGGTAGTTACTGGTAAATATTTTTCAACCTAACGAAACTATTACCTGTTTGGAGGTCGACCCCCAATTTTTTGCCACATAATTTGGTCATAAAAACTCGAACTACACACAAGTATATACGGTAAATAAGGATATGGGGGGCCAGGGGTTTTTTTAGGGGGGGGGAAGCAAAAGCACACGAATTTTTAACATTCACGGGTATCTCTGTTACCTAACCCCCACTTATGTTAAGGGCCGATTGTATACTGTTTTCTCCCAAACATTTCTCTGGTAGGGAGGGAGGGACAGACCCAGCTAGGGCGGAGGTGGGGTATTTTGATTGACAGTGTCCGTGAAGAATAATTTTTTTTTATATACTAAAGATAATTGTTTTAGCTCATAAAATTCATACAAATTACCTGGCAAGAATATAATTTACATTGCTGGAATTCTTACAATATGATGATCATTTTGAATATAAACATCATGGATTTTGCATTAGACATAAAAATTTTAGATCTAATGTAATACAGGTTGTACCTCTCTAGTCCGGCAACCTCGGGACCTGACCGGTGCCGGACCATGGAAATTCACCCTTTTCCTCTGCATCATGGTCTCTTTGAAGACATATTGAAGGGTTAAATGTCGTATAGTAGCTTCTCAAATTTCGGGAGTTTTTAATTCAACGTATTTATTGGAACACAAAAAAAATAAATAAAAATTTTGACGGCGGAAACTTGAATTTCGAAGGGTCTGAAAGGCTCGCTAACGTGCAGACGGCGTGCATAATCGTGTAAACAGCATCATTTCTCGTATGTACAAAATATTCATAATTGTTTATTACTGAATGTCTTTTTTATTGAATTAATGTTTATGTTTGCAAAATGAGCAAACCAATTCATTAATAATACGTAGAATATTAAAACACACGAGGAAACGACACAGCATTGTTTTTGTTGACTACAAAACCAGTGACTGACTGGTTCTACATATAAAACTGAAGAAAATAAGACCTTGGTTGTAGCTGTAGTAAAATTAATATGGTTGTTTTAAGTAATGTTATTTAATGTTAATAAATTGAACAATAGAAGTAGCTAATAATAATGGTAAAGAAAAAAGAGATCGCGTATGTAAGTGCGCATGCGCACACGTGAAAACATATCGTCATTACTTAACATAAGAATATGAAAGCAACACTTATTTACTGTTCATATATATTTTAATTAATGTTTCTGAATTTGTTTTTATTGAATTAATGTTTCTGTGTGCAAAATTAACAATACAATTTATTAATAATGAGGAGACGAGACAGCTGCCGGCAATGTTTATGTTAAAGCTTACGAAACAGTGACTGATTGGTTCTACATATAAAACTGAAGAAAAAAAGATCCTGATTGCAGCTGTAGTAAAATTAATGTAAACAAAATTAATATGGTTGTTTGAAGTACCTGTAATGTTATTTACTGTTAATAAATGGAACAATATAAGTAGCTAACCATTAATGGTAAAAAAAAAAGTGAGACTGCGCATATGTAAGTGCGCACATGTGAAAACATATCGTCATTACTCTACATAAGAATATGAAAGCAACACTTATTTACTGCTCATATATATTGAAGGGTTAAATGTTGTACTCTGTATAGACAAGCAGAGAGAGAGAGAGAGCAGCCGAACTGCCGGATGTAAACAAACCTTAATTTCCCGCGGCTTTTTTTTTTTTAAGGGGATTAGCCCACCCGGGCATAGGTCACTGACCCACATTGGGGCCTGAGGGGCAAAAATTTAATACTCCTGTAATAATAATAATAATTCAGATAAGTAAAAAAAAAAAGCTGCCTATCTACCTATTGGACAAACTAAAATCGTTCCGGACCACGGGAGTTTCCGGACCACAGAATGCCGGACTAGAGAGGTACAACCTGTACTTACAAAGAAACAGGAAGGCAAGGCATTTGTGGGTGCTCATTCCTTGTTTTTGAAGGTGATACTACACTCTCTTGGCCTGAAATATGCCCAAAAATGATCTCTGAAATAGATGAAGTCTGGGCTAACATACTGAAGGACTTAATATTCACTCCTTCAGATAGGAATGCTCATAAGTTCAGTTTTTTGAAGTTCCAATGCAATGACAAAAATAGTCCCTATATGAACTTTCCCAGTATTTGTCAGCTCCAAAATATATTGACATTAGTTATGAAATAAATTTGAAACCAATTGTTTCGGCACTGTTGCAGGAAGAGTTCAAAATTAGGAAGTTGGCAACAGACATTTGGTCTGCAATCATGATGTGTCAGTCATTGACTAAGTTTGTGCTCAACTATGAGAACGGTTCAGAAGTTGACAGACGTTTTGCTGCTGCTATCCAAGGGATTCCATATTTTCTATTTCCAATTCATTTGTGGAGATGTTGCTGAAAGCCATGAAACTGAAACCCCAACTGAGGAAGCAAGCCACTAATAATGCTTCGAGTGGTGGTGCTTATTGTATTTATTGCTACTTTCTTCCCCTCTTTCCCCTGCATTGTTTGAGGAACAAGCATTGGTTAAGTATAGATCAGCTGTTCAGCAAACTATTCATATTACGGTTCCCAGTTGTCAGACCTTTCGGAAATTTCAGGGAGGTCAGAGAAGGTCTAACAGGGGATCAAGAGCAGAGGCACAGTTCAGTCACAAACCTAGAGTAAATTTTAGAGGAAGAACCAATTTGAAACGTAGTAGGGGTGGCTGTTTGTTCAGAGGTGGAAGGAGATCCTATTCCACCACATCAGCGACCACTCCTTCCCAATGAAGCCAGACAGTTGGGTCATCTGGGGGGCTGGGAAAACAGGTGGACTTCTTCCATATGGGTGTAGAAGACAATCAAAGGGGGCCTTACATGGACTTGGTTGAGGTGCCCTCTGTTTGTGTTACCGTCAGAAACCAACCCCCTTACTCACAGAATATGTATCTCAACTGTTAAAGAGAGGTGTGATAGAAGTGTTGCAGTCAAGGAAGTGTTTCATGTCTTGCCTGTTCCCAGTCCCCAAGAAAAGCAGCAACAAGTTGAGGTGGATTTTAGATCTGTTCGTCCTGAACAAGTTCATTACCAAAACAAGTTTCAAGATGCTCACTTTTGACCATCTGAGGCATCTACTTCTGCCCAATGCTTGGATCTCAAAGGTGAATCTTAAGGTTTCCAATTATCATGTGCCTATTGCTCCCAGATACAGAAAGTTTCTAGTGTTCTAAGTGGGGGGATGTAAGTTATCAATTCATAGTGATGCCATTCAGTCTGACAATTGCACCAAAAGTGTTTACAAAACTGGCGAACATTCCCAGGGAGATCCTCGCGGTGGAGGGCATAAGAACTTTTGCTTATCTAAACGATTGGCTGATAGTGGGAAACATTAGAGACTGTCAAAGGGCAACCCAACATACACTGTTAGTGTAACGGAACATAGGATTAAAGATAAACTGGGACAAATCAAATCTCCTACCGTGTCAGAAACTGGATTGGTTAGGTGTCCATTGGGACACCTGTCAGCAGTCAGTCAGTCAACCAGAAGCAAAGACAACAGAAGTGATAACCCAAGTAGAGGCCTTCTGCGTGAAGCAAGAGGTTTCTTGGCACGATTTGGAAAAGGTATTGGGTTTGCTGAATTTTGTCACCATAGTAGTTTCCTTAGGCACGTTAAGGAAAAAGCAACTAATTCATCTGGGGTCGAAGTTACTTCCCAAAAAGAGAAATATTGCTTCTTCTCTCCCAATTCAGATCAAGAATCATCTGTCATTGACATTCTAATCAGACCATCACCCTGGGTTCCCCTTCAAACAGACTTGGTTGTTTATACAGACGCTTCCAAGATAGGATGGGGATACCATTCGTCAAAAGGAGAGTTCCGCCAAGGGAAGTGGAGCCATTCCCTTCTTGACCAACACATAAACATCAAAGAATTATCAGTAGTTCTATTCTTTTTGTTGGCGAACCTAAACTTCGAAAGCATGACGATCCTGTTTGACCAGGGCTGCGTGCGCCTTGTCATCCCCGATTCCCTCCGCCACCGGGTCGTTGTTAACCTGCACGTGGGGCACCAGGGTCTCGACTCCATGCTCAGGCGGGCCCGGCAGTCTGTCTATTGGCCTAGCACCGAGGGGGACCTGCAGTATCATCGGTCCCAGTGTGCTGCTCGCGAGACCCACTCACCTTTCCAGCCTCATGAGTCGTTGGTCTTGACCACCGCGCCAGACTATCCCTTTCAACAGGTGGTGGCTGACTTGTTCCACCTGCAGGGCCAGTGTTAAACAGAGGTGAAAAGTGCTTAAGTCAGTGAGAACAACTCAACAGTAACAGTCGTACCCTAGTTAACCTTCACACAGTGAGGTCCCAGCGATGTGTTAATCCGTCTACGATAGGAAGGCCTAAGACCAAACCTCACTCATATAACACCATCTGTGAGGGAAATACTACACCACATGTCCCTCATAACACCATATGTGAGGGAATTACTACACCACGTCAAGTCCCTCATCACACCATCTGTGAGGGAATTACTACACCACGTGAGGTCCCTCATAACACCATCTGTGAGGGAATTACTACACCACGTCAGGCCCCTCATAACACCATCTGTGAGGGAATTACTACACCACGTGATGCCCCTCATAACACCATCTGTGAGGGAGTTACTACACCACGTGAGGCCCCTCATAACACCATCTGTGAGGTAATTACTACACCACGTGAGGTCCCTCATAACACCATCTGTGAGGTAATTACTACACCACGTGAGGTCCCTCACAACACCATCTGTGAGGGAATTACTACACCACGTGAGGCCCCTCATAACACCATCTGCGAGGGAATTACTACACCACGCCAGGTCCCTC
This sequence comes from Homarus americanus, assembly GCF_018991925.1. Taxonomy (NCBI): domain Eukaryota; kingdom Metazoa; phylum Arthropoda; class Malacostraca; order Decapoda; family Nephropidae; genus Homarus; species Homarus americanus. The sequence goes on from NW_024749169.1 coordinate 46,400, forward strand.
ATAACACCATCTGAGGGAACTACTACACCACGTGAGTTCCTCCTAACACCATCTGGGAGGGAGTTACTACACTACGAGTTTGCTGTTCAACACCTACATTAATCTGTATGTTCACTGTATGTTCCTTTACCTTTCTCTAATGAAGGCTTTTGTTAAACCACCAATGTATGTAATAAGTCATTGATGTCCAATGTATATTTTCAGCCTTCGGGCTGCAGAATTTTTTCAATAAACCGTTAATTATTATTATTATTACGTACCTAGCATATGCTGACCAACTCATAGGTTGGCTGGAGATTGCCCACTTCCCCAACGAAGCCACCTCTGGCAAGATCATCACCCGTTTGCGTGGTTACTTCACGAGGTGGGGGGCACCTGAGCAGATCTCCACGGATGGAGGTACCAACCTTGCCAGCGGTGAGATGACGGATCTCCTCAAGTCATGGTGGGTCGAGGTACGGCTCTTGTTAGCCCACTTCCCCCAGTACAATGGCAGGGCAGAGGCTGGGGTCAAGGCTCTCCTCCAGTACCAGAACACGCCTCTGATGGGGGTGAACAAGTCGCCCACCCAACTTACCACCGGCAGCCAGCTCCGTGACGGCGTTCCCATGGCCAGACAGCACTCGCGGCGGGCGCTTCGTATGAGGGAGGTGCGCTTGGCTGAAGCCCAGGATGTGATCCTTCTGTCGCAGGGGAAAGGTGTCCCGCCAGCTAGCTCCCCTAGTTGTGGGCGCTCAAGTGCGTGTGCAGGACGCCGCTACCAAGCTCTGGGACAGGACAGGCATAGTGGTGGAAGCCCACCCTCACAGGCAGTATGCCGTAAGGATGACTGGCAGTGTCAGGGTGTCCATCTGCAACAGACGCCACCTGCGATCCAGCGCCACCCCTGTGCCTACCACTCCTGTGGTGCACCATGCTATGCCTCCTGGCCTCCCTTCTGCGGTGCTCTATGTACCCGCGCTCTCGCTCGCACACCCGGCCCCTTCCCAGTCAGGCGTGGCTAGGCCCGGGAGAGGCCACAGGCACCCGGGTTGGTTGGCTATGTGGTGTAAAATTTGTTTTGAGTTGTGTTTTTTTTTCTGATTGATTTTTTGTTTTTTTCATTATTGTTTTTTATCACTGCATTGTTTTCCTTTCGTTAGTTCAAATGTGCATTGTCATTTCCTTTTAACTTGGGGGAAAGATGTGAGATTGTGAGATGGAGTATCAACGTATGATATGTTTTCCCATGTGTGCGGGCAGGAGTTTGTCTGTGGCAGAGCCGGGTTGCCAGTCACTGTCTGACACTGCAAGAGTAAAGTCTCCAAAGAACCTGGTCAATTATTCAAACCTCTCACAGTTTCTGATTATTTGTGATTGGATTTTCCCATTATTATTTCTTTGTACAGTATATGTATTGTGTATGTATGTCTACCTACACAGGCGCACACACACAAATACAGTACAGTAATACCCCGCTTTACGCGGTTCTCGTTTACGCGTTTCTACATTTACGGGGTACCCTGCCAGAACTGGAATTCCCACTTTACGCGGTGGATCTACCCATATACGCGAGTGAAGCATAATTTTTTTACTTAGCTCATAAAATTCCTATAAATTACCTGGCCAGAATATAGTTTACATTGCTGGAATTATTACAATATGATGATCATTTTGAATATAAACATCATAGATTTTACATTAGACATACAAATTTTAGATCTAATGTAAGAATTTTGTTTACTCAGAGCAAATATGTTATCTTTTGTGCAAAATATATGACGTGCATATTCTAAATATTCCTGGTCTTGCAAGGAATCCAGCAATGTCAATTATATTATCCTAACTTTAGTCTGAGGCATTATTTATTACTAAAAATGTAAATACAGTATTACCCCGCTTAACGCGGTTTCGCTTCGCGCGTTTTACCGTATACGCGGTGCCTCGCCAGAGCTGAACTTTCACTTAACGCGGGTTTTTTCCACGTATACGCGGTGAGTGTCCGGCTCGAGAGCTATTTTTAGATTCGCCCCACCCCCCACCCGCCACCCTGCCTGACTGCCTGTTTTAGCTCATAAAATTCATACAAATTACCCAGCCAGAATATAATTTACATTGCTGGAATTCTTACAATATGATGATCATTTTGAATATAAACATCATAGATTTTGCATTAGACATACAAATTTTAGATATAAAGTTTACTATGAGTAAATATGTTATTTTTTGTGCAAAATATATGACATTTGTATTCAAAATATTCCTGGGCTTACAAGGAATCCAGCAATGTCAATTATATTATCCTAACTTTAGTTTGAGGTATTATTTATTACTAAAAAGGTAAATATTCTGGTTTTCCCACACATCTGGTGGGACGGTTGGTGGGGGGGTGGGGGGAAGGGAGGGACCGACCGACCATCTGTTACAGTGTGAGGAATATTTTTTTTTTTTTATTAACTGAAGATATTTGTTTTAGCTCATAAAATTCATTCAAATTACCCGGTCAGAATATAATTTACATTGCTGAAATTCTTATAATTTGATGATCATTTTGAATATAAACATCATAGATTTTGCATTAGACATACAAATTTTAGACGTAATGTTTACTCTTGAGTAAATATGTTATCTTTTGTGCAAAATATATGACATTTATATTCAAAATATTCCTGGTCTTACAAGGAATCCAGCAATGTCAATTATATTATCCTAACTTTAATCTGAGTTATTATTTAATACTAAATGTTAAAATTTAGTTTTTTCACCCAACATCTCTTGAAGGGTGGATTGGTGGGGGGTGGGGTGGGAGGGTTGGGACTGACCTCGCGGTTGGAAGACGGGGGAAGGCAAGTTGGGGTACTTTGATTGACAGATAGTGTCATGAAGAATATTTTTTTTTTTTATTAACTGAAGATATTTGTTTTAGCTCATAAAATTCATACAAATTACCCAGCCAGAATATAATTTACATTGCTGGAATTCTTACAATTTGGTGATCATTTTGAATATAAACATCATAGATTTTGCATTAGACATACAAATTTTAGATATAAAGTTTACTCTGAGTAAATAAGTTATTTTTTGTGCAAAATATATGACATTTGTATTCAAAATATTCCTGGTCTTACAAGGAATCCAGCAATGTCTATTGTATTATCCTAACTTTAGTTCGAGGTATTATTTATTAAAATTTAGTGGTTTTCCCCCAAAAATTTCTCAGAGAGGGAAGAGCCAGCAGTGTTGTGTGAGAAGAGGGGGAGGGAGTTGAGTCCATTATTTGAATGAACATTAACTTGGCGACTGTATTTCTCGATTTCTCTTAAGTATTAATTGTGTGCATGTACCATCATAAAATTAAGATGTTATTTTTACTAGAACATAGGTATTGTGTCGGAAAAAGTGGAGTTTGGGGATGGGCCAGTTTCTATTGGAATTAATCCCATATGTTCTGTTGTTCACTTAGCGCGGTTTTCACTTAACACGGTACCCTGTGGGTTTTATTGACCGCGTTAAGCGGGTACTACTGTACAGTCATATGCCAGTTAACGTCCTAGATACGTTCTTGGAAACATGACGTTAACCAAAATGAACGTTGTCCGATCATCACAGAAACTTTGTATTTATACTTACGTGTATGTGGAATACTGTATATGTACATATACACTTTTACTCTTAAATCACTACTGTAATGTGATACAGGTAATTAATTTTTATCTCTTGTGCAAAATACATAACGTTTATATTAAAATTATTCACTGTGTTACAAGGATTCCAGCAATGACGGGCAGATGGAGAGAGAGGGAGGGAGCGAGCGAAGAGGTGTGGGGGGAGGGGAGGTAGTACGTTTGACAGTTGGCACAGGCCCAGGTCTAACGCGTGTATATTTATAAGTTCTTAAGTGACTAAGCTTCTCTCTCATAAAAAGCCAGTGAAATGACCTGGGTGAATATAATTAACATTGCTGGGATTCGTGTAACATACTGATTAATTTGAATATAAACATGCTATAATTTGCACTAGACAAAACAATTTTAGTACCGTAATCAAATTAGTACATGTGCACTCCAGCTTTGCACTAAGGTCATTTATTTTTATTACGTTTCTTTTAGTATGGTGTGTGCATGTAAATGGATGAAAATAAATGAAGAAATCTATGTAAATCTACCCAAAAATACAGTTGAAGAACTTTTTTATAAAATGTACTACAGTACTGTACACTAATGTACAAAAATTTTTATATCTTGAGCAAAATATATGACGTTTATATTCAAATTATTGACTGTCTTGCAAGGATTCCAACAATGCAAATTATAATCTCCTAACTTTAGTCTGACATATTATATAAGATAAAAACTATAAGCCTAAAAGCCTGGCTGGGGAGGGAGGGAGGGAGGGACTGACGGCTCGGCCACCCAGCGAGGGGGTGGGGGGGTTGAGGTGATAAGTTTGAGGTGAAGGTTTCTGTGTGTTTATTTAACAGTCCTACTCTATGTTTGTCTTTGATACCCCCAAAATGTTCTACACTACTGAGGGTATACACAATAGGGGGCAGTGAAATTTTGCTCAAAGCTGCACTCTTCAGGCATTGTTCCTTATACATATCTAAGACTCCATGCCAAATTTGAAGCTGGTATGTCGAGGTTTAGTCTGCCGCATTTTCTACTGAAATTTTTAAATTTACCTACAGTACTAGCCAAACAGCCGCTGTGGCGGTGCAATGTTCTGTTCAGTGTTTATCAACTTTTTTTTCATATCTCTTATTTCATTTAAGTTGTCTTGTTGCAGATGAGTATGGTGCTATGTCTATATTGATTATCAGCCTTTTCTCATTCCATTTCTCAATGTTGTGTAACTGTACTGTAATGTAGGGGAGCCTGGCAATGAATATCTCACACATGTGACTCCCAAGACTGGACACTGAAAGCAGATTGCCAAAACTATTCACGAGTTTCTGGTGGAGAAAAATCTAACCCAGCAGCCCATTGTGTGTGTTGGTTGTGATGGAACCAATGTAAATGTAGGATCAGAAAATGGAGTCATTCATCATCTTGAAATGTTACTTGGTCACCCGCTCCATTATTTCATATGTCAGCTTCACGGAAATGAGCTGCCTTTCCGCGCAGTTTTTTATCACTATGATGGTAAACCAAGTGGTCCTGAGCATTGGCGTGGTCCCATTGGAAAGCAGATCAAGGAGTCTTTGTCTGAGCTTCCAGTTGTCGCCTTCCAGCCAGTCAGTTTCCCTGATTTCCCTGTGTTTAATGATGAAGTGGAGAAAGATCTGTCCTGGGATCAGAAATACCTGTATAGGATTTGTAAAGGAGTTATCACAGGTGTTGTTGAAGATGACTTGGCTGCTATTGAGCCAGGTCCTCCCTGTGTGTCAAGGTGGAACACCTTATGAAGTAGAATCCTCAGGCTGTATGTAGCAACATCAAGACCCAGCCATGAGTTGAAAAGAATTGTCATTACAATAATAAAGTTCAGTGCTCCAATGTGGTTTTACATCAAGATACACCCTTACGTAACACACGGCTCAAGGAACGTATTCCAGTCCCTGCTATATATGAAACACCTGAATAGTGAGGAGGAGACGATAGTGAAGAAGGCTGTTCAGAGAAATGCATACTTCGCCCACACAGATCAACTTCTTCTTGGTATGTGTGCAGATGAGGACATGACTGTTAGAGAAAAAGCTGTCTCAATGATAAGAAAAATTAGAGAGGAGAATCAGCAAAAGGAAGAATGCACTGGCAGATCTGAAGAGGAGGAGGAAGATTCTGATGCTGCTGTTGACGAGAATTTGTTAAACTATACTGATGAGGAGGGTAAAGATGGAGATGGGAATGAGGATGTGCCTCCTGTAGTCAACATGAGAAAGGTGGTGACTCCGAAACTAAAGTGGCAAGCAAAAAACTATCATTCCATGATTAACTGGAGGAATGAACTCAAGACTGAGCCTCCTTACATTGCTTCTCTGTCAAATCTACAGGTTAATGACATTCTTGAGACACCATTAGTGGTGCCCAAGTGGCCAAACAGCACTCAGGCGGTCGAGAGAGGCATAAAAGTGATGACTGAAGCTTGCACTGAAGTGACGGGATACGAATCGAGAGATGGATATATTAGGCAAAGATTATTGTCTAGGAAAATGATGCCAAGGTTCCGCACAAAAAAGAATTTCAAAATGAACTTGTAATGATTTTCTATACGGTGTACCTGTAAAATAACATGTGAATTAAATCGATGTCACCCATGTAAAATTTATCATTATCCTGGAAAACATTAAATGACACCTAATTTTTGGTATACACTAAAAGTTGACAAAAAGTCGTTCGCGATGCGGCAGGGTAAGTATGCATGAAATGGCACGAAATTTTGCACAGGTGTTTGTTACAGCCATACAAACGATGCCTGAAAAGTGCAGCCTGCAACTCAAATAAAAGTGTTTTTTCCCTGCCCCCTAATACACAAACACTTGTTATCTTGAAAATAGGTTCTTATTCTCGTACGGGAGATATACAGAGGAACAAAGAAACTGGCTTCCACACCATAAGGACTAGTGATCTCAACTCGCTGTATAACTCCGCGCTGGCATGTACAGATGCCAGCATTCACAAGCTGAATACATAATATGTAAATATGATAATTCACATACATAACATGGTGCATAATAAATGGAAATATTACATAGCATTAATACATGTTCTGTAATACTTTACTATACATAATTAATAGAGTAATATAAGAATACCCAGCTTAAGGTACTACTTCGTGTCCATATTATACACCTCCCTCCCCCCTATACGCTCATAGTTTCATCTTTAGCGGACCTTTTGTTTCTGAGTCGCTCGGACCTGCGGAGTACCGGGGCAGAAACACAAGGTGGGGATGGATTTACTGTAAAGACATCAGCATTAGGGGACTCTAATGGGTAAGGGTCAACACTTGGCAGCTCCACAGGTCGGAGGAAACAACGGTTCCTCCACCATACTCTACCACTGGGAAGACGCACTTGGTAGTCCCTGGACCGGCCAATACCCATGACAACCCCAACCTTGTCCCAGTGGTGAGATACCGGATCTTGAATCCTGACCTGCTGGCCGATACTCAACCTGGGAAGGGGACGGGCATGACAGTCGTACCGAGCAGCGACATCTGCGGCTCGTTGTGCTGCACGGCGGTCACATTCATTAGTCTTGGCTTGCCATTCTTGAGAAAAAGACTTCGGGTGGGCAGGAACACAAGACCTGAGATGATGTCCATATAGAACCTGGGCTGGGGAGCGTCCGGTGAAGTTCGGGGTGTTGCGTAACTCTAACAAACCTCGATCGAAATCCTCGCAGTCGATATTTCCTGAGGGTGACACCTTAAGGATCAGGTGTTTAACAGTCTTGACTGCGGCTTCAGCGTGTCCATTCGCCTGGGGGTAGTGGGGCGAGGTCACGACAAGATGGACTCCCCAAAGGTCCATGAAGTCCCGAACTTGTGGCTGGTGAACTGGGGTCCTCCATCAGTCCTGAGGTGGAGGGGAACACCAACTTCTCTGAAGTAATGTCTGAAATTACGGATAGTAGCAGGAGCCGTTGTATCACTACCACAGGGGACGACAATAGGCCATCCAGACATCGGTCGGCAATGATGAGGAAGGACTTCCCTGCCACTGCAAAGAAGTCGGCCGACACAGACTCGAAGGGTCTTGAAGGGTTATCGTCGCACATTAAAGGTTCCTGTTGCTGGCTGGGTTGCAGAATCTGGCATGGCTCACAGGCACGGACGGTACTTGCAATGTCTGCGTCGATTCCGGGCCAAAATACAGTCTGCTTCGCCCGTTGCTTGGTGGCCTCCACTCCTCGATGGCTGTCGTGAAGGCGGGTCAAGGTACGGCGGCATAGGGCAGCAGGAATGACTACTCGTGGACCATACAAGACGAGGTCTCCATCACAATAGAGGTCCTCGCGTATCTTCCAGTACGGGAGTAGCGATTCATGAAGGTCGTATCGATTAGATGGAAATCCCTAGGACACACAGTCGACGAACCGGATGTAGGAAGGGTCGGCCCGGGCTGCGGTGCGGAGATCTTCAAGGGTCTTGTCTGCATCCGGTGCTGTAGACTCTTCTGATGTGAAGACGGCCTTCAATGAGACTACTGACTTGAGGGATACAGCAGCTGTAGAACACAACATCTCGTCCTCTGGGGTGGGGCGACTGACAGGGGCACAGGACAGGGCCTCCGGGATGCACAGCAGCTTACCCGCACGCCACACAGCCGCGAAGAGATAAGGCGAGAGCTTCTCTTTCAAACGTTGAAGGCGAGGATTCTCTACTGCATCCAAAGAGTAGTGATTGAAAATAGGTACAAGAGGGCGATGATCCGTGAAGAGGGTGAAGTGCTGAAGTCCTATCAGATAGAAGCGGCACTTCGCCATCGCCCAGACAACTGCCAACATCTCCAGCTCAATCATGGCATATCGGGTCTCGGCGTCCATCAGGAACTGGGATCCACACTGAATTAAGCGGAGTTTATCCATCGCCATGGTCCTGCAGAAGGGTGTAACCAACGCCGTAGAGTCTGGAGGGGTCAGTCTGGAGGACAGTGGGTAGGACTGGGTCGTAACAGGCGAGGACAGGTGGATTTAAGAGGGGCTGCTTGACTCGCTGGAAGGCCTCTTGATGATCTGGGGTCCACAGGAAAGTCCTCCTGGGGCTCAGGAGGGGGCGTAACGGCTGGGCTGCGGCGGATATGTCAGGTGAAAATTCAGCCAGCTGATTGACCAGACCCAAAAATGAACGGAGGTCTGTCAGGTTGGCAGGGGTTGGAAAATCCCTGATTCCACTTAATTTCTCCGGGTCAGCTGCGATACCTGATGCTGAGAGAATGTACCCACAGAAGTTCACTGATGGTGCGGCGACTACAAACTTGTCAGCGTTGTGGGTATTCCCGTACTTTCGACATCTGGTGAGAACTTCATATATTCGGGAGAGGTGGGCACAGTAGTCTTCGTCATGGAGTAAAATATCATCAACCACCTTGACACAATTCGTGACTCCTTGAAGGGCCGCGTCACCACGTTGACAGAATGCATCGCCCGTAGCGGCAAATCCCATGGGGCCTCTGCAATACTGATATCTTCCATATGGTGTGATGAATGTAGTCAAATGCTGGTCTTCTTTGACCAACTTGATCGTTGTAAAAAACTTCACCTTTGGGTCCACATTTCGAACAGCTCCCCTGTCGCGCTCACTGAACTCACATCTTACCACCCTCCTGCGCTGGCCTGTCCCCATTATTTTCCCCCCTCCCTCTCAACTCTGGCTCGTCCACACTGCTGCTGACATCCTGCGTTATCACCTCTACACCCCCTCGACCTCTCTCCCTCCCGAATACACTCATCCGCCTCTACCGCCGTGGACCTCCCCGTGTGTTGATGTTGTCGTCCACACCTTCCCTGGTCGTAAATCCACCAACTGAGGTATATGCTCAAACTTAACTGCCTTGAGCAGATTAATGATGTCGCTTCCTCTCTAAAGACCTCCTACCCTCCTATCCTCGTCTACTGTGATGGGTCTGTTACCATGCTGGGCAGCGCTGGGGCAGCTATGTGGATTCCTGAGCACCAGGCCTGCAGGAAAATCAGGGTCCACGACTGGGCCTCCTCCACTGATGCTGAAAGCATAGCCATCCTCGCGGGCATTCATGAGGGGGCGACCTATGCTCGCACTGAACCCCGGAACCTCCTTATAATCAGTGACAGCACTTCTGCGCTAGCGAGGCTCAAATTACCCTCCCCCTCCTCCCCTGCCGCCCAACACACCCTAGCCGCCGTTGCCGGGCTAGAACAAACTGATGACATCCATGTCAAGTTTCTTTGGATCCCGTCACATATAGGAATAACTGCCTGTGACACTGTTGATCGGCTTGCCAAAGAAGCTACACAAGAAGAAGATACTGAAGCCACTCTCGCCCTCTCCCTGAATCATCTCAAATCTCGCATACACGCCACACAACGAGAGGCATTCAACGAAAATTGGACACACCTGAAACAACGGGGTAGCGTCACACTATGCCACTATGACGCTGTAACCGGTGACGACAACCGCCACTACAAAGAATATCAATCCCTGACTCGATCTCAACAGCTTATATACATGAGACTGCGCCTAGGGTACAGGTAACAATGGGAGTACATTGGCAACCCTGAGCCTCACCGCACTGTTTGTAAACTTTGTGGCCAACCCGACTCTCACACCCTCTCTCACTACATCCTCACTTGCCCTATGACCTCCTCCTATAGGTCCCCAGCCGTTACCAACACCTCTTCCCTCCCAGACCAGATATCCTTCCTCCTAGTCACAGGCCTGGCATTTGACATTATTAGGGACCTGCCACTCTTTACCATAAACAGATAAAATGTACCGGGAACTTTACCCCCACACACTCATCATTCTCTCACTTTATGTAACTTGACAGAACCTATGACCCTTCAGGCTTTTACGCCCTTAATGTACGAGTCATAAAGGCAAGTATGAACTTTTCATACTTCCCTGTTGGGCGCTGTAAACGCTTCTGCGCTTCACCTTGCACAGGATGTAAGAGGGTGCCCAATAAACTAGCCCCCTCGGGGGCAAATCTGAATCTGATTTCGAACAGCTGCGAAGGGTGTGGGTGAAAGGTGGGATGGACGGGAAACCTGCTGGTTAAGTTTTGACAGATCGGTGGTGATCCGTACTCCTCCACGAGCAACCATGGAGTCAAGCTCTTGTCTAACTAGCTCCTTGTAAGAATGAGGAATCAAACGAGGGGTGTGGATGGCAAAAGGTGTGGCACCATCCTTAAGATGAATCTTCATGGGTGGACCCACCATCGGCTTGAGTGGTGTGGATCCTAAAGATTTCTTCGTAACCAACACGTCAGCAAACTCCTTGAGAAGGTAAGCTCTTACATCAGTAGGGGACGTGTTAGTAGAGATAGGGAGTTCCTTCAACCTGTTGACATGGGTGACCTTTAAAATAGGTTTGGGGAATTCCTTGGAAATAATGGCCAACTCTTGACAAGGGCCATATGATAAAAGCGGAGTCGGGATCCCATCATGAACATCAATCCGGGCTGAGCAAGACTGCTTACCAAAGGTAAGAGTAGCCCAGAAAGATCCCAAAGCTTGAGCCATCTTGGAACCATCAGCTGTCAGTTTCGTTGTCTGAGGAGGGGGCTGTAGGTTGCTCCGTGGTATTCCCAAACTTGCTAGGTGTTGTGGACCAATTACTGAGACGTCAGCACCGGTGTCAGGTAACATCTGAAGACTGGATGACAAGTTACTGTGAGAAATGACGACACTGATGTGCTGGGGCATCGTGTCTGTGGAACAATATACACGACGGCAGGAACGACTGGACACAGCGCCTTGATGCTTGCCAGAAGGAGGGGGTGTACCAGCACTACCTGAGGATGACTTCTTGGATCCTTGGTGGTGTCCTTTCTGTGTCTTCTTACGACAACATTTCTCATAATGGCCCACACGACCACAAAGTCTGCACTGAACTTTGCTAGCAGGGCACTTGACTGTGTAGGCCCAGTGACCCTGGTGGTCGCACCTTCTGCACACGCTTTGAGCAGCTGGGCACTGGAAGGCATCATGCTGTCTCGAGCAGCTGTTACACAAAGCTGCTGCTGAAGGTGTAGCTGGAGGGTGAGGGGTGGGGTTACCTTGCTGCTTCTTACCCTTTCTGTAGGAAGACACTGCCCTCACCTGGTCAGGTTGGGAACTTAAAGCTGAAGTCACATACCTGGCGGCCTAGTACGCTCGACATTTTGTAACTACATCTTGAAGGGAGGAAGTGGGGTCAAGTGAAATGAGACGCTGAACTAGCTCTTCATCTCGAATACAAGTAAAAAAATAATTGTCTTGAGTTGTGTCTCTTCACAGACTTGAGAATTTCCAGGACAAACATCAACTTCCTCTGAACATCTTTTCAGTCTTACAAAAAATGCATCAAAAGATTCTCCATCAAGCTGCTTACATTGGAGGAGTTCTCTTCTTCTAAGTGCTTTGTTGCGCTGTCCCTTAACATGTTCCTGTAACTTGTCAAGCACGGCCTTTACAGTCAGAGTTGTCGTAGGAGGCACTTGAAGTGTGTGCTCGAGAGTACGTTGTGTCTCCAAGGACAACCACATATGAAGCTGTATCATCTGTTTAGGCTGTGGTAAACGTGACAGGTCAACCATTGTTGCATAGTCGTGCCAACGTCGACGCCATTCCCGAAATATCTGATAAGAAGCGTCAGACTTCAGAGAGGGAGGCGTTTGTGCTTCAGCCTTTTGAGGAATTGTTGAACCGACTCTGGGAAATAAGGTACCAGTACCTCTAGTCGTATCAGCATTAGTAGTAGCAGAAGAATCTTGTACAGTAGATCGTTGTGGGGAGGCTTACAGGGAAATCAAGGCTTCAAATCTGGCTTGATCCTCTCTTCTTCTCAGGTCATCCTCACTTCTACGTATATCTTCTAGTTCTCTGCGTCTTTGTTCATCTTCGTGGCGTCGTCTTTCAGACTCTCTGTACCGAATTTCTTCCTCTTCTCTCCTTGCAACATCGTCCTGGCGTCGAGAAGTTTCCATCCACTTAATCAGTTGAAGGAGATCTGTGGACGCAGGCACCGCAGGAGAGCTTGCTCGCGACGAACGAGGAGATTCTGTGGGTGATTGGGCATTGTCACTGTGGGGAGCGTGGGGCCTGAGTGTGGGTGGGGAGAGATCTCCCAAACTTAAACTCATAACCTCATCGTCCAGGGTATCTTTTTGATCCCTGGGAGACATGCCGACAGCTTCTGTACTCTATCTGTGCAAGAGACCGGGTCAACCCCTCGTAATCTATGCACAGAATTACAGAAGACTAAAGTAATACGCAAGAATTTAATATAAAGTGGGCCTGTGAGTGCGTGTGTGTGTATGGCTCGTTGCCGGGAGGCTTGGCGCGCTGCCAGATGTAGAGACAGCTGGGCGCAAGTCAAACCGAAGTTTGCTTGCTGCTCAGTCATCCAATGACCGTAGGCGGGAGGGGTTGTACTGCTGGACATCTCCCTCAGTCATCTGACTGCAGTTTGCACAGACAATTCTGATTAAAATACACATCACAGCACTTCACAGAACACTTCACTTCACAGCACAGCACTGTACACAACATAGCACTTCACAACACTAAGTCCTGAGACTTGTAGTCTGGCTGTAAATCCTTGGTGAAGCTGAAGACGAGACGCCATTAACACAGTCCGGCGGGAAGGCTAAGTTCACTCTGAATCTCACTGAGAAATCTCACTGCGCCATCTATGTTTGTCTTTGATACCCCCAAAATGTTCTACACTACTGAGGGTATAGGCAAACACTTGTTATCTTGAAAATAGGTTCTTATTTCGTACGGGAGATAAATACAGAGGAACAAAGAAACTGGCTTCCACACCATAAGGACTAGTGATCTCAACTCTCTGTATCACTCGGCGCTGGCATGTACAGATGCCAGCATTCACAAGCTGAATACATAATATGTAAATATGATAATTCACATACATAACATGGTGCATAATAAATGGAAATATTACATAGGATTAACACATGTTCTGTAATACTTTACTATACATAATTAATAGAGTAATATAAGAATACACAGCTTAAGGTACTACTTCGTGTCCATATTATACACCTACTAAGCTTCTCTCATTTTAAAATGCCAGTGATATGACTTAGGAGAATATAATTAACATTGCTGGGATTCGCACTAGACATAACATTTTAGTACCGTAATCAAATTAGTACATGTGCACTCCAGCTTTGCACTAAGGTCATTTATTTCTTGTACTTTTCTTTTAGTATGGCGTGTGCATGTAAATGGATGAAAATAAATGAAGATATTTATGTAAATCTACCCAAAAATACAGTTGAAAAAGTTTTTATAAAATGTACTACAGTATTGTACACTAATGTACTACATTTTTATGTCTTGAGCAAAATATATGACGCTTATATTTAAATTAATCTCTGTCTTGCAAGGATTTCAGCAATGCAAATTATATTATCCTAACTTTAGTCTGAGATATTATATAAAACAAACATAAAGAAATCACCAATCTTTTGTCTGGGAACGCAAGGAGCGTGGGAAGAGGAGGGGGAGGAGGTGAGGTGACAGAGTGTCTGGTGTTTGTTTATTTATTTGAGATAAGATTTGACAGTTGGCACTGAAGGGCTAGGTGTTTATTTATCATTACTTAAGAGTGATTAAGCTCTTCTCATAATTTGCCACCCAAACGACCTGGGTGAATGTAACTTACATAGCTTGAATTCTTGTAAGATAGTAATTTATTTGAATACGTGTTTAAACAAGCTATATTTGCAATAGACATAACAATTTTAGTACCGTAATCATTTAGTACATGTACAATATAGGTTTGCACTTAGGTCCATTGTTACTGTACAATATTGACTAAATTCACTAGATAACGTATGCCTGGTAGCACAATCTATAAGAATACGTGATGCATACGTGACTGTGCCCGCTCTAGGGCCATTTAGGTTCGCTACGTCACATTTTTTGAATGTTGTTTTTTTAATTTAAATTTTAATGTTTATTCCTTGATAGAGGAAGCGGGATCCTAGTGCTGTCACTTGGTACCCCTGTTCCATAACACCAGAAGCAACTGGCCAGTGTCACAAGTATATACAGTACAGTACAGTACAGTACAGTCATCCCTTGGTTATCGCGCCTAATTGGGACCCTGCCGATAACGAAAGTACAGAACCTATGGGATTTATTCAAATTGGTTCCAGGCACCCAAGACCCAACCCCAAGTTTCCCATTTTACGACCCTTTAGACCCACTAAATATATATATAACGTTATGGTAAATATCATAAACACACATAGGCATGGCTAGGTTTACTACAAAGTGATGAAAAGGGTACGCTTAATACTGTAGTCCACAAAACATGTAACTATGCTTTTTTTATTTGGTCCCCCATCATACGAGTCCGTTTTCTCTCACATCAGGACGCCTGAGTCCTCCGTTTTCTCTCTTAATCTTAGAGTGCACCAGAGACTTTGTTATTCTTAGTAATGCCACAGAATTTGAAATTGCAACCCCAATTGCAACTGTGGTTGCAATTGTTGAGGCAACTGGATATGTCTGATTACAGCAAATGTGTTATTGTTAATTTGTAGGTGAAAGATTTTATCCTCAATTACACCTGGAGGCAGATGCTTAAAAAAAGCCTAAGGAAGGAAGCATATTCCTTTAACACATAATATCTGACCAGTATGGGGAGGATCATCGTGTCTCCGTCAGGGGGTCGTGGAGAGGTGGTCCAGCAGGCGTCATGGATTATTATTATATTTTTTTGGGGGGGTGGCACAGACGTATATGTGATTGGACGTTGTTCGGTCGGACGTTAACCGGCGCATGACTGTATACTGTTTTAACCCAAACATTTCTCTGGTAGGGAGGGACCCAGCGAGCGTGGGAACAGGGGGGGAGCCGGAGGTGGGGTATTTTGATTGACAGATAGTGTCTGGGTGAAGTATATTTTTTTTTATTTACTGAAGATATTTATTTTAGTTCATAAAATTCATACAAATTACCCGACCAGAGTATAATTTACATTGCTGGAATTCTTACAATATGATAATCATTTTGAATATAAACATCATAGATTTTGCATTAGACATAGGCTACAAATTTTAGATCTAATGTAAAATTTTTGTTTACTCAGAGCAAATATGTTATCTTTTGTGCAAAATATATGACATGAAGATTCAAAATATTCCTGGTCTTGCAAGAAATAAGAACATAAGAACATAAGAATGGAGGAAACTGCAGCGGGCCTATTGGCCCATATTGGGCAATCCCGTTTACACCCAACCCCTATTGCTCATAAAAGCATCCAACCTATGTTTGAAGCTATTCAGCGTATTCGAGTTAATGATGATATTTGGTAACTTGTTCCATTCATCCACTACAGTGATCCCTCGGTTAACGAGCGCCTCAGTTAATGAGATTTCGGTTAACGAGTTACCTTCCATAAGATTCTTAACTTCGGTTAACGAGCAATCCCTCGATTAACGAGTTTTTTACAAGCCGACCTCAACATGTTTTCGCTTGCATTTGGCGGTCCACCAGCTGTAGTATTAGTCCGCCAATACAGTAATCGGTTTTAGGGCTTAAATTCCTTACTATTTTAGTAAATATCAAGAAGTTTATACTATTCAATAATTTTAAAAGTTAATATTAATATTTTTTAGTCATTTTAACAATTATCGATCATAATTGAAGGTAAAGAAACTAGTTTCTGGCACGCCATCCAGCCTGTTAAGACACAAACAGGCGTTAGTCTCCCTCTCTTTTCAGTGGAAGTAACATATTGCTTGAGACTCTCTTCAACTAAATGCTTTTTTTCTGTGTTTCCAAGCAAATTATTGGTCATTTTGAAATTTATTTTACATATTGACAATATATAATGCAGTGCAGTGTTGATTTAAAGAAAATAATCTTGAATTACACCAAGAGAACTAAAATTTTATGGGTGAAATGGCGCCATGGGGTGACTTCTCTTCCACCCCAATGCCTTCTCTTCTCCCTTCTCCTCCATCCCCATTCTAATTCCCATCATCATCATCATCATCCAGGAGCCTTCTACATACACACCTCAAAGTAAGTGTGCTTTTCTACATTTTTTTGTTGAATTTAGTCAATTTTCTGTGAGCTGGAACCAATTACCCAAAAACCCATTGAAACAATGGTTTCGGTTAACGAGCAACATGCTGGAACGGATTGTGCTCGTTAACCAAGGGACCACTGTACTCTGTTTCCAAGCCAGTGTTTACCTATTTTGCGCCTAAATTTAAATTTGTCTAACTTAAAACCAATGTTACGAGTTCACTCCTGGTTGGAGAGTTTGAGTACCTTTGTAATGTCCCCTTTGTTTAGCCCTGACTTCCATTTATACACCTCTATCAGGTCACCCCTCGCTCTACGTCTCTCGAGGGAGTGCAAATTAAGATGCTTTAACCTGTCTCTATACTCAAGGTTCTTAATGCCCGGGATTAGTCTTGTCATTCTCCTCTGAATTCTTTCCAAGGATTCTATATCCATTCTGTAATACGGTGACCAGAACTGAACTGATTCTAACTTTAGTTTGAGGTATCATTTATTACTATACCTTAAAATCTAGTGGTTTCACCCAAACATTTCTGAGAGAGCGAGGAGCAAGCGAGCGTGGGAAGAGGGGGGGGGGGTTGAGTCCATTATTTGAATGGACATTAACCTGGCGACTGCATTTCTCTTAAATATTAATTGTGTGTGCATACCATCATAAAATTAAGATGTTATTTTTACTAGAACATAAGTACTGTGTCGGAAAAAGTGGAGTTTGGGAGTCGGCCCAGAGTCTATTTCAATTAATCCCATATGTTTTGTTATTCCATTTACGCGTTTCTCGTTTTACGCGGACCTCTGCAGACTCAATTGACCACGTAAATCGGGGAATTACTGTATACAATACAGGAAAAGGAAATACTGTCTCTATAACGAATGGCATTACTTACCAGCTGCGAAAATGCCAGCAACTCTAAAATTACTCTCAGACATTCTTAGGTACATCCAGGGTGTCATCCACGAATATTCGAGGGTCATGAATTAAAAATCCGCAAATTTGAAGGGCATGCTGTAAATGGATTTTGATAGATTTTCCAGAATTAAGGATATACAAAAGAAATATGAACTCTCTTAAAGCAAGTTCTCAGCTAGCCTAATGTGGTGTTCATTTTATCAGAGTGCTTGCAGGCATTCATCCATTTATCAAAATTTTTCTTATATCTGGGGTATCTATAGTACTTGATGTGCTCTCTGCTTGGAATTTGAGCATTGCTTCACCAGTACACTGGTCCCTCGGTTAACGAACACAATTCGTTCCAGAAGGTTGTTCGTTAACTGAAAATTTTGTTAACTGAATCCATTGTTTCAATGGGATATTGGGTAATTGGTTCCAGCTCACAGAAACGTACATACAAAGTTAAAAAAAATGCAGTAAAGAAACTTTACTTTGAGGTGTATATGTAGAAGGCTCCTGGTTGATGATGCTAAGGTGAATTTGAAGTGGGAGGTGAAGGAGAAGGGAGAAGAGAAGGAAGTGG
Organism: Homarus americanus; assembly: GCF_018991925.1. Classification (NCBI taxonomy): domain Eukaryota; kingdom Metazoa; phylum Arthropoda; class Malacostraca; order Decapoda; family Nephropidae; genus Homarus; species Homarus americanus. The sequence continues at coordinate 64,548 of NW_024749169.1, forward strand.
GGATGGAGGAGAAATCACCTTTCAGGGAACCATGCTTGATGCAGTCATTTCACCAATAAAATTTTTATTTCACTAGGTGTAATTCAAGACTATTTTCTTTAAATCAACACTGCACTGCGCTATATATTTTCAATATGTTAAATAAATTCCAGAATGACCAATAATTGTACTGTAAAAATGTAAAAATACTCTGTGTTCAAGAAACCCACAAGCAAGATGATTTCTCCACTGAACAGAGACACAAACAGATGCCTTGGTGGGTGAGTGAAGTGGCTGATGGGCACACCAAAAACTAGTTCCCTGTACTGCAATTATATTAGATAAGTGTTAAAATGATTAATAATTTTAATATAAAACTTGGAAAAATATTAAATAGCACAACCTTCTTGATATTTACTCCAATGGAAACTAATGTAAGCCCTAGAACCAATTACTGTATTGGCGGACAAACATACCAGCCGATGAGCAAGCGAAAATGTGTTGACATGTTTTCATAAGAATTTTGTTTATCAAATTTTTGTTCGTTAACCGAATTGAAGATTCTTATGGAAAGTAATTCGTTAACCGAAGCGTTTGTTAACCAAGGGACCACTGTATATTGCACAAATAACCATAATTGTTGGTAAAAGGAAAAAGTGCTGTCACCTCTAAGCATTCAGCATCACAACCATTGCCGGTGAAGTAAGTGATGTAACTCTTAGCTTTCTTATATTTTGGGCAATATTATTGATTTATTTTGTCAGATGTGGCAAGAACAATGTCTCACAGTCTTCAGGAAGATCTGATATTGACTGACATATAGCCAGATGAATGTCTCACCTTCCTGTGGATAGTACCTGGTGTTAGGCCGTCTCTTAATTTACTTAAATATCCAGGTTCTAGACGTAACTAAAACAAAAAAAGTGAAGTACAGTAGTACCCCGATTTACGCGGTCAATTGAACCCACAGGGTACCGCGGAAAGTGAAATCCGCATAAATGGAACAACAGAACATATGGGATTAATTCCAATAGAGACTGGCCCGACCCCCAAACTCCACTTTTTGACGACACACAACTATGTAGTACAGGTTGTACCTCTCTAGACCGGCAACCTCTGGACCTGAACGGTGCCGGACCATGGAAATTGCCGGACCATGGAAATTCACCCTTTTCCTGGATAGATAGTGACTTGTGCTTATGCCTGGAAGCACTAGCACCACTTTCTCTGCGTCATGGTCTGTTTGAAGACATATTGAAGGGTTAAATGTCGTATAGTAGCTTCTCAAATTTCGCGAGTTTTTAATTCTTAACGTATTTTATTGGAACACACACAAAAAAAAATTAAAAAAATTTTGACGGCGGAAACTTGAATTTCGACGGGTTTGAACGGCCCGCCAACGTGCAGACTAAGTGCATAATCGTGTAAACAGCGTCATTTCTCTTGTGTACAAAAGATTCATTATTGTTTATTACTGAATGTCTTTTTTATTGAATTAATGTTTATGTGTGCAAAATGAGCAATACAATTCATTAATAATACGTAGAATATTAAAACACACGAGGAAATGACACAGCATTGTTTTCGTTGATTACAAAACCAGTGACTGACTGGTTCTACATATATAAAACTGAAGAAAATAAGACCTTGGTTGTAGCTGTAGTAAATTGTTATTATGGTTGTTTCTTTAAGTAATGTTATTTAATGTTAATAAATGGAACAATAGAAGTAGCTAACGATAATGGTAAAGAAAAGAGAGATCGCATATGTAAGTGCGCATGCGCACACGTGAAAACATATCGTCATTACTTTACATAAGAATATGAAAGCAACACTTATTTTACTGTTCATATATATTTTAATTAATGTTTCTGAATTTGTTTTATTGAATTAATGTACGTGTGTGCAAAATTAACAATACAATTTATTAATAATACGTGGAATATTAGAGGAGACGAGACGGCTGCCGGCATTGTTTATGTTAAAGCTTACGAAACCAGTGATTGATTGGTTCTACATATAAAACTGAAGAAAATAAGACCCTGAGTTTAGCTGTAGTAAAATTAATGTAAAAAATGAATATGGTTGCTTGAAGTACCTGTAATGTTATTTAATGTTAATAAATGGAACAATATAAGTAGCTAACCATTAATGGTTAAAAAAAAAGTGAGACTGCTCGTATGTAAGTGCGCACATGTGAAAATTTATCGTCATTACTCTACATAAGAATATGAAAGCAACACTTATTTACTGCTCATATATATTGAAGGGTTAAATGTTGTACTCTGTATAGACAAGCAGAGAGAGAGAGAGAGAGCAGCCGAACTGCCGGATGTAAACAAACCTTAATTTCCCGCGGCTTTTTTTTTTTTAAGGGGATTAGCCCACCCGGGCATAGGTCACTGACCCACATTGGGGCCTGAGGGGCAAAAATTTAATACTCCTGTAATAATAATAATAATTCAGAGAAATAAAAAAAAAAAAAAAAAAAAAAAAAACTGCCTATCTACCTATTGGACAAACTAAAATCGTTCCGGACCACGGGAGTTTCCGGACCACAGAATGCCAGACTAGAGAGGTACAACCTGTAGTAAAAATTTTATCTTAACTTTATGATGGTATGCACAAACAAGTAATGTAGAAGAGGTTAGGTTAGGAAAAATAGAGGTTAAGTTTGGAAAAATAAAGGTTATGTTAGGAAAACTAAAAGTTAGGTTAACACTTTTATGTTAGTAGAAGAGATGGGTCAGCATACAGGGATGGAGGCTGGTTCGAGGCAGAAGGCGTTACTGGCCTCAGGTGAATCCACCATTACCTGAGTGCATCACCATCACTGTCACTTACAGTTGTCAGGGCTTCCTGACAAATCCCTTAAGTCACCTTCACTGTCACTATCACTGGCTCTGGCTGGCTGTGTGTGGTGGGGATTTCTTGGCTCCAGTAATGTCTTTTTGGCCGGCTAGTGTTGATGTTGTCTTAGCCACACACACACCTTGATGTACGGCTCCATAGCCTGCACCAGCCGGGTATGGCAGACTTCATAGCGGTCATCGTCATTATCGTTGGAAAGGAAGAGCTTCAATTTTTCTGCACACTCGATGGCAACCTTAATATGACTATGCGTTAACTTGTGTTCTTCGGAGATTGACGCACCATCTTCCTCTTCTCTGACGTGATCATCTTCCAACATCTCGTCGGCAGTCATTTCAGGATCTCTATTCACCTCCAGGATGTCTTCGTTGGTGGTCTCGGAGAAGCCTTCAGCTGTAATACTGTGCGCAGCTTCTCTTGCAAGGTCCAATGCCACTGTCACAGACTGAACCTCACCAGTCACAGGTTGACTCCTCCTCTCACCTGGTATGCCATGCAACACATGCCTCCATGCGTGATGAATCGTAGCAATAGACAGCTGATCCCATGCCTCCACCAAGAAATCTACAGCTTGTTTGACGTTAAATTTCTTCCAAAACTGTTTGACGAGAGCTTCTTGAGTCACCACCTCTTGTTCCTTGTCCTCGTCGCTTTTACTCTCGCTGTTGGTGTCACCCAGCTTACGCAACTCATCCTTGGTGTTGGTAGAGTCGTTCAGGAGCTTGAACTTCTTTGCAGAGTACGCAGCTTTAACATTGCAGATCAACTCCTGGTCCATGGGCTGGATTAATGACGTAGTGTTGGGAGGAAGGAAGACCACTTTTACGTTGGGGTGACGATCCATAAGTAGGGGTGAGTGTCCTAGTGCATTGTCAAGGAGCAACAAAATGTTGAATGGAACATTCTGCTACTCGCAGAATTTCTTGACGTCTGGAATGAAACAGTCGTCAAAATAGGAGAGGGACAGAGCAGAGAACATCCACGCCTTACGTGCGGTTAGCCAGTGGACATTAAGCTTGTTCCTGTCCATATTCTTGTAAGCGTGCAGCTTGCGGGCTGTGTGAATCACCGATAACTTTGGTTTACAGGTACAGGAGGCATTGGTGGTAAAGAGGACGGTGATGCGCTCCTTCTGCAACTTCCGACCCCGAACCTTGCTGGCAGACTGGACAACGAAGGTCTTGGTAGGCAGCTTTTTCCAAAAAAGGCCGGATTCGTCCATGTTGAACACCTGGTCGTCAGTGAACTGCCCTTCCTCAATAACCTCACGTAAGAACGGAGGAAAATCTCTAGCCGCCACACGGTCAGCACTCACTTCTTCACCACCAATGTTGATGTTGGTGATTTTGTTCCTCTTCTTAAACCTATGCAGCCAACCAGAGGAAGCATTGAAGGGTTTGGGCTCTGCAATTACCATCTTACGTGACACTGCTGCGTACAGTTCACGTGCGTAGTCTTCAACGGATCGCATGTCCACAGCCATGTTGCGTCGCGCCTGACGAATCAAGTAACTCACCAGCAAATTTTCCACCTTTAGCAGCACCTTGTTCTGGGAATACTTGATCATTGAAGCACCTGCAGACTTTGTGATTGTCATGTGCTCTTTGATCTTGGCTGCATCCTTCTTAATAGTACGAATCGTAGATTCGTTCACTCCATGCTGGCGCGCGAGATCAGCTTGACGTGTTCCTTTCTCCAAATCTTGAACGATCTGGTATTTCACTTCGTAGCTTAGGGAACGGCGTATCTTCTTTGGCTTAGGGCGGCTGGGTCCAGGTAAGGAAAGGTTTCTCTCTGGTGGCGGTGGTCCGGCGGAAGCCATTTCACAGAACAATGGATGCACGTATACACGGTGTGGCCTTGAGGGATGAAACTGCCGCGGCTAGGTCAAGCATCGTCTTTCCTCCCTCCCTCCCTCCCCGGGTGGACACGTCATATTACTTTAAACCAATTACAGCTAGCAGCAGAGGGGGTAGGCCAATCACAGTCCGATACGTCATATGACGTCAGTGATAACGCAACAGAGACATGCACTGCGCAACATTACCGCGCGGCTTGCCCAGGCGGAGGCGAGAGGAGGGAGGAGGCAGGAGCAGGCGGGTGGGACGAATCTAAAAATAGTGTCGAGCCGGACACTGCGCGTATATGGGGAGATGAACCGCGTAAAGTGAAACTTCGGTTCTGGGGAGGCACCACGTATATGATAAATATCGTAAAGCGGGGTAATACTGTAAATTAAAAGAGAAAAAAAAAAAATAAAGTAAAACTTTAAGAATTTAATTAATCAAATATTAACACCATAAAGAACCTCGTAGGCTGTCAACAAATTGATTCACCATCGAAACTTTTAAGACGCAAATGATACTAAACATCGAAACAACTAAAGAATAAAATTAAAGCATTGGATTACGTTAACACTGCATAAACATATAAAAACTAACACTGAAATTCACTAACGTGAAACCAACACTGAATTACTTAAATGTAACTAAGCAAATACTGATGGACATAAATAGAGGCATAAATAGGTACTCACATAGATATACCACATTGGTGGCGACAGGAACAACACAAATAAATTAAGTACAAGAAACAGGTGACGAGTGTCACTCAAAGGATGTGAACTGTATGACAAGAGGACTGAACTAACTCCGTCAGTTGGTGGGTCCTATATATAAGGTCGGCTCCCGCCAAGCGACCCGCCGGTGGGTCGTTTAACGATGCAGATGGTCGTAGAGAAACAAAGAATGCTTGTTACAATACAAAATGGGTTTGAACAAATAATAACAGTTAAAACCTTAACAGCACAGGGTAAGGTGACTAGATTATATAATAGTAAACACAACACGATCATTACAGGAATAATATGGAACAACATGGGAGCAGGTTATATATAAAAAAAAATAGAAAAATACGACACGGTCGTAACAGTTCCCCCCATAAAATAAAATTTTGCTTGCACAAATTTTGATATGACACAAGTGTTCATTCTGTGGGTCTAGATAACAGATCAGCCAGCACATTGTCAGAACCCTTAACATGTATAACATGTAAATTATAGTTCTGAAGGAACAAACTTTAGCGAATTAATCTCTGGTATATTTACGTGAGTGTTTTGAGAAATTGCAATGGTTTGTGATCTGTATAAATTACAATAGGCCTACAGTGAGTTCTGCTATAACGCATGTTTTGACATCGCGAATTTGTTCTAACGCGATTTATGAATTGAGGAACGATATTTGTAAAACGCGAACTCGTTTGCTCTAACGCGATTCCACTCGAACGGTTGTTATGGCGTCAGTTCACGTTCGACATCACATGTTCAATTGAGTTATGTGTTTTGTTTGTGAACAATTGCAGAAATAATGTATGTAATATTTATGTATACAGTATACCTATATATTATAAGTAAATAGTAAAATTTTAAATAAAAGAGAAAATCAAATTACATAGCGTTTTAGACCCGCACTCTCTTTACATCACACACAGTGTGGTTTAGAGTGAGTGAATACTACTACTTAAACACATCAATACTATGTTAATTGATCACTGTATAATAAATTCATTCACTCATAATTTCAAATTCCCTTATCATCCTGTGTTATATACAGAAATACTTGAGTCCCTGAGCGAGTACACAAAAAGAAAACGGAGGACTAAGACATCCTGAAGTGGATAGAGAACGGACATCTCTACTGGGGAACTCAAACGTTTCTTATGTTTTGTGGGCGCTGTAGCATAATATGAATAATATATATATATATATATATATATATATATTTCAAGTAAATCCACAATGAAAACGTGGATAAGATAAATCCCGTGTGATTTTATCAAGATATATATATATATATATATATATATATATATATATATATATATATATATATATATATATATATATATATATATATATATATATATATATATATACATACAGTATTACCCCGCCTAACGCAGTTTCACTTAACGCGTTTTATCATATACGCGGTGCCTCACCAGAGCTGGAATTCTTATAATTTGGTGATCATTTTTAATATAAACATCATATATTTTGCATTAAACATACAATTTTTAGATAAAAATTTTTCTCTAGGTAACTATGTTATCTTTTGTGCAAAATATATGACATTTATATTCAAAATATTCATGGTCTTACAAGGAATCCAGCAATGTCAATTATATTATCCTAACTTTAGTTTGAGGTATTATTTATTAAAATTTAGTGGTTATCCCACACATCTCCTTGGGACGGTTGGTGGGGGGTGGGGGGGAGGGAGGGATCGACCGACCATCTGTTACCCCGTGAAGAATTATTTTTTTTTTTATTAACTGAAGATATTTGTTTTAGCTCATAAAATTCATACAAATTACCCGGTCAGAATATAATTTACATTGCTGGAATTCTTATAATTTGGTGATCATTTTGAATATAAACATCATATATTTTGCATTAAACATGCAATTTTTAGATAAAAATTTTTCTCTAGGTAACTATGTTATCTTTTGTGCAAAATATATGACATTTATATTCAAAATCTTCCTGGTCTTACAAGGAATCCAGCAATGTCAATTATATTATCCTAACTTTAATCTGAGGTATTATTTAATGCAATGTGCCAAAAACTCTGGAAGGGAGGATTGGTGGGGGGTGGGGGGAAGGGGTTGGGACTGACGCGGTTGGAAGAGGGGAGGCAAAATTGGGGTACTTTGATTGACGAATAGTGTAAATGATTAATTTTTTTTATTAACTGAAGATATTTGTTTTAGCTCATAAAATTCATACAAATACCGGTGGAATATAATTTACGTGCTGGAATTCTTATAATTTGATCATTTTGGTCTATAAACATCATATATTTGCATTAAACTACAATTTTTTAGATAAAAAATTTTTCTCTAGGTAACTATTATCTTTTGTGCAAAAATATATGACATTTATATTCAAAATATTCCTAGTCTTACAAGGAATCAGCAATGTCGAGTGTATTATCCTAACTTTAGTTTGGTATTATTTATTAAATTTAGTGGTTTTTCCCTAAAATTTCTCTGAGAGGGAAAAGAGCCGGCAGTGCCAAGGTGTGAGAGTGGGAGGAGTTAGGTCCATTATTTGAATGGACATTAACTTGGCGACTGTATTTCTCTATTTCTCTTAAGTATTAATTGTGTTATGTACCATCATAAAAATTAAGATGTTATTTTACTACAACATAGGTATGCCTTCAAAAAGTGGAGTTTATATTCTAGACAGGTAATTTGTATGAATTTATGAGCTAAAACAGGCAGTCAGGCAGGGTGGCGGGTGGGGCAAATCTAAAAATAGCGTCTGGGCAGACACTCACGTATATGTGGAAAAAATCCGTGTTAAGTAAGTTCAGCTCTGGCGAGGCACATATGTAATAAGCCGTTAAGTGAAACGCGTTAAGTAAGAAATATTACTATTATTATATATATATATATATATATATATATATATATATATATATATATATATATATATATATATATATATATATATATATATATATATATATATATATATATATATATATATATATATATATATATATATATATATATATATATATATATATATATATATATATATATATATATATATATACAACAACCGCTATATGGCTTTTGCCTAGCATATCGCGGTGCCTTGCCAAAGCTGAACTTTCACTCTTTTTTCATCATATCGCAGTGGCGATAATCATTACGGGTCCCGCCACCTGACTGCCTGTTTTAGTAAAATTCGTAATTACCAACCAAAATATAATTTACATTGCTGAATTCTTATAATTTGATGATCATTGAATATAAACAACATATATTTTCATTAAACATACAATTTTTTAGATAAAATATTTCTCTAGGTAACTATGTTATCTTTTGTCCAATATATTTATATTAAACTAGTTGAAATTATTAAAAATTTAGTGGTTATCACATCTCCTTGGGACGGTTGGTGGGGTGAAGGAACGGACGATCGACCATCTGTTACCCAGTGAAAATTATTTTTTTATTAACTGAAGATATTTGTTTTAGCTCATAAATTCATACAAATTACGGTCAGAATATAATTTACATTGCTGAATTCTTATAATTTGGTGATCATTTTGAATATAAAAACATATATTTTTGATTAAACATACAATTTTTAGATAAAATTGTTCTCTAAGTAACTATGTTATCTTTTTCTCAAAATATATGACATTTATATTCAAAATATTCCTGGTCTTCCAAGAATCCAGCAATGTCAATTATATTATCTAACTTTAATCTGAGGTATTATTTAATACTAAATGTTATAAACTCTGGAAGGAGGATTGGTGGGGGGTGGGGGAGGTTGGGACTGACCACGGTTGGAAGGCAAGGTGGGGAGTACTTTGATTGACAGATAGTGTCGAAGAATATTTTTTTTTTATTAACTGAAGATATTTGTTTTAGCTCATAAAATTCATACAAATTATCCAGAATATAATTTACATTGCTGGAATTCTTACAATTTGCTGATCATTTGAATATAAACATCATAGATTTTGCATTAGACATACAAATTTTTGATGTAAAGTTTATTCTGAGTAAATATGTTATCTTTTGTGAAAATATATGACATTTATATTCAAAATATTCCTGGTCTTACAAGATCAGCAATGTCAATTATATTATCTAACTTTAGTTTGAGGAATTATTTATTACTATACCTGGTTTTCCCCAAAATTTCTCAGAGGGAAGAGCCAGTGAGTGTAGTGTGAGAAAGAGGGAGGAGTTGAGTCCATTATTTGAATGGACATTAACTGGCGACTGTATTTCTCTTCTTTAAGTATTAATTGTGTGCATGTACCATCATAAAATTAAGATGATATTTTACTACAACATAGTTATTTGTCGTCAAAAAGTGGAGTTTGGGGGTGGGCTGGGTTCTATTGGTAATCCCATATGTTCTGTTATTCACTTAACGCGGACCCTCTGGGTTCAATTGACCGCGTTAAGTGAGTACAACTGTATATATATATATATATATATATTTCAAGTAAATGGAAAATTTTACTTAACACAGACATTAGTTCCAGTTACCGAAATAGCAGGCAGCTTCAGTGACGTCACTAGTGTTTACACTACACCAGCGGGTAACATTTGATGACATTACTTGAAGTGAATTGGCCCTATTTTAAAAACCAAGGATGGTTGGTAAGGACTACTGAGTCAGTGGGTAAGTGTCACATTTGGGGTACTGGTCTTATACAGCGAATAGAGCTCAAAAGCTACTTTTAAATAAATTTGGGGCCGTCTTATGCCCGGCTTCTTATAGCGAGATATACGGTAAATGTTGCAGCTATGGCATTAATAGATATTCAATGTTTACAGTTCACGTTCGACATCACTTGTTCAATTGATTTATGTGTTTTGTTTGTGAAGAAATACTTGTACAGTATATGTAAATTGTAAAATTTTAAAGAAAGAGAAAAAACAAAATAAGTAGCGTTTAAAGTGTACTGAATATTGTGGCTTGCGGGGGTTCAGTGTTTACAGTTCACGTTCGACATCACATGTTCAATTGATTTATGTGTTTTGTTTGTGAAGAATTGCAGAAATAATTTATGTAATATTTATGTATACAGTATACCTGTACATGATAAAATGGAAAATTTTAAATAAGAAAAACAAAATACATGCGTTTTAGACCCAGCGCTCTGTTTACTCCACTTTTGTTTGAAACACGTGTGAATTTTTTAAGTGTCTCAGTGAATTCTGATTACTGTTTCTCCAATTTTGTGACTATGGAAAAGAAGAATATCTCTGGGAAGCACTCTGGTGATCGCATTTCGGTGGTGATCGTAAAAGAAAGGCTATAACACTTGAAGAAAAGCTTGATGTTTCATGACTCCTCAGCCTCAACATCAACCTTCTCCCCCATCAAGTTATATTCATATTTTTTCAAGGTAAAGTGTAACATTTACTGTATGATTTCATTATTAGATATGAATGTAACATTTATTTAGACTGTGCTATCCTTTGTGTTTGGCTAACTACGAAATTTTTTTCGATTTGGAGTAATCTGCACCTAACCTATTTTCTCCATAAGCCCTGTTATTTCTATACACGAATTTCTATAACACGATGTTTTACAAGAACACAACTATTGCATTCAGAAATACCTGT
>NW_024749170.1:0-60171 GCF_018991925.1 Homarus americanus
CCCCCTTGCCACCCTGTGTTCGAGTTGGTGCTGTCCCCTCCAATGGCCTGCAGGGTCTGGTCTACGTTCCTCTCTCTGAGCCAGTTCACAATGTTATCTGCCACTATCTCAGCTGGTTTCCTGATGCCATCTTTCTCTGGAGTGAAATGCCACAAATATTTCCCTCCTGGTTCACTGCAGCAGGAGTAGTGTTCCTCCTTCACCATGGCAGGGAACAACTTGTCAGAATCTCCAACTTTCATGAACACTTTAGTGTCATCCCTTCTCCCATCAAAGAACAAACAATTGATTCCATTTTCTTATCCCCTTTATCAAACTCCTCTCTTCTAGGTTACTGACAAGTTTCTCCTGAGCTTCCTCCTTACTTTGTTATGATCTATCACCAGGTGAACATCATCAGGTGTTATCAAACCACCGTCAATCCAGGCAGCTGTTGCTATTCTCCTGCAGTTTCCTCTCTTCTGAGACCAGTGTGGTGTCGCATGCTGGCCAGAGTGCTCGGGATATATTTTCCTATTTCGAATCTTATGCCTGGAAGGTTTGGGATCATTATTTTCTGGGTTAGGGACAAAGTCACCATTCTCCTGGTCACTCGGATCAGCCATGGGGAAGTCATTAAACTCTGAATCAGCTTGACTCCAATCATCGGCCTTTTTTACCTCACCCTGGGCCTTCTCAAGTCTCTTTTTCTCGGCAACTCTTCTCCTCTTCTGTCTCTCTGTGGCAGCCTCCTGTCTCTTGGACTCCGGAATATCTTGGCTAGAAATCATGAGAGCCCCTATACTGCCAGTCTTCTCTCTCTGTGCTTTGACAAATGCCAGTTCGATCACAGGAATCTTCAGTTCACGCTTGCAAATACAGGAGATGTGGGCCTCGGATTTACAGTCACGATCGCATCCAAACGCAGGACAGAGAACAATTGGGCACTTGCAAGTAATTATGTCAAATAACTGGTCCAGTTGCTTGGCAAAGCTGTCCTTAACTGCAAGTTTTCCTCTCCAAAGAGAGATATCTCTTGCCTTTTCCCAACTGGCTAGCAGTCTCTCACTAATCTTCTTCTGACTTGTTATGACTGGAGGCTTGAACTGAGCGTTAGCCAGAGTGTACTGTGCCAAGACAGCTTTGGTCATATCACTGGCAATGTCTTTGTTTGTGTAAGTTCTTTGGTTCTTTTCACTGATTTGCCTGATTAAAACACCGTATCTCAAAGCATCTCTCAATGTAGGCAACTCCGACTTCAGGAGCTCTCTCCCAGACCCAAGATAGTGACTGAGATGGCTGGATTTTTGGTTCCTCGTCCTGACACAAGCAGCCATCGCAAATATTATCAACTTATTAATGCATCAGAATCTGAAACAGAAAAAAAATATTGTTAGTTGGGTTGTTAAAGAATGAAGTCAGAAAGCAATGTTCACTATTTAATTGTAATGCACTAATGCAGCTGTACGTTAGATTTTCAATAAATTTCACGCTAAAATTTACCTAGCAAAAGGTTGCAAAATATTGAAACTGAAATTATATTCTGTTTATATACACTAAAATCTACCAAAAAAGTGATGGGCCATTAGTTTTAGCTGATCTTCCCTCCTATGACACACCCTAATGTTACAGGGTAATCTTTTATTGGTCCCATATATGATATAGTAGGGTGCTTTGCCTGTGAAGCTATTTATTGACCCATTTATTGACACTGATACTTAATGTAACCAATTCTCCCATGCTACCTGCATTGGATTCACTATACATCTGAGAATCTCTAGGATTTTGCGATTGGTCAGCTCAACTAGGCCATTCGATTGTGGGTGTTAATCTGCTGTGAAGCTTTGTTGAGTGCCGTATTGTTGGCATATGGTTGCAAGAAGTTGATTCTCAAATTCTGATCCATTGTCGGATAGAATAACCTTTGGTGTAGTGAACGGACATATGAGATGCATCACTAAAGCGTGTGCCACAGTCTCTGCGGATTTATCCTGCAAGGGGACTAGAATCACTAATCTGGAGAAGTGTTCAATAGACACAAGTTTTTAGGTAGATCCTTGATGGCTTTTTGGCAGTTGCAATAAATCGATTGCGACTGTGTCGAATGGGCGTTCAGGCGCTGGGTATTCGAGAATTGGAGCAGGTTGCATCGTAGTTCCCTTGTGTTGAGCACATGATATAAAATTGGCAATGGGTCACTCGATGTCCCTTTTCATTGTACTCTAATAGTAAGATTTTCTTATTTCTGTAAGGCAGTTGTCACGCCCTGGATGGCCTGCTTGAGGTGTATTGTGGTACAGATTGAGTACCGTGTCTCGTAGGTTGTCAGGTACGACAATTTGTGTGACAGTATCCTGCACTGTTTTTGTTGTACGGTGCAGTATGTCTTGTCGCAGTTCAAATTGTTTGAACGGAAGAGGAAACTTTGGTAGATCGTCCTCATCACCCAATTCGAGAGCATAAATTACTTAAGACCACATTGGATCTTGTTGTTCCTCTCTTAATTTTTGTGGAGTGAACAAGGGTATTGGTATAACTGGAGCTATGTGTCTATACAGTGCGTCGTCAACCAAATTCGCTCGTCCCGGTAAGTGCTTAAAAGAGGGTTCGAATTCTTGAATGGTCAAGTACCAACGTGCTGTCATGGTCACGTTGACTGCTAATCTGTTTTAACTAATGGTTCTTATTAAACTCCAGGACCGCAAAACATGAGTGGTTAGCATCCCCTGAGAAGAAGATGTGTTTTCCCAATAGACACTTACACTTGTCCCACCTTTGTGTAGACGACAGTAGTCGATCAGTTGTTATTCCACTTTCTCCTGGGAAGCTCAATCTTGAATTAGTCTGTGTATATCAACTCAAGTAATTCGCCAGACCTTTGTCAACTGAGGGTCATCCTTGAATGAGTAACAGTTAGTTTGTTTGTGATTACTGTCACTGCGTGAGTAGCGATCGCTGGCAACTCGGGGATATATATACCCAGGGATGAGGCAGGGCGAGCGTCCCTCCCCTGACGCCATGCTCTCCCGTTTCTCCAGTTATGTTTATGTGTAGCCATTCAGTTTGATTCAGTCAATTGTAGTGAATATCCGTGTTCATCAGTGCTCATGCATTAACAATTTAATTGTCATTCACCCAGTGTAAGAAGTAATATAACGTAAATATGTCTGTCGTTCCCAGACAAGAGATTTGTTTTCTTTGTGTTGTCATGCTTCCCTCCCCTGACGCCATGCTCTCCCGTTTCTCCAAATCCCATTGTGACTCGTGGGTCAATCAACTACTGCCCCGGATGTAGTAGCTACTCAGCAGGGAACAATATATGAAACGATGACATCGATGCGGCCTGATAAATGTGCTCCACTGCCTCTTGGTGCCAGACCCTCGACTCGCCATGTGTCTGGCTACCACCGACCACAACAACGGTCGTGAATCTCAGTGTTCTACCCTGGGATGCACCCTGGAAGTTAAATGTCCACCGAGTGAATTGTATATGTATGTTAGGGATAATTAGCAGGAAATAATTATCCCATGTTGGGTAGTGGACCCATGTATCTGCTGGGTTCTGTATTAACGTATATGTTGTGAGTGCATCTGATATGCACTACCAACAGTCAGTAAGTGATGTGAAATACCTTGTAATGTGTGAGAAGTACAGTTGTCCACTTGGGACTAGGAGTAAAGTCTTGTATCTGTACTGTAATACCACATACCACCAGTAGGTGTGAGTAGTAAAGTAATCTACAAGGAGTGCCATGTACTATGTATTGTGAGTAGGGCCAAGGAACTGGTCCTGCTTTGTAATGTAATGTAACACCAGTAAGGTTGTGTGCAGTAAGAGTGTAAGATCTGAATAATTGCTGTTGAGTAAAAGTAAGAAAATATGTAACTAAGAAAATAAGTAAAGAAGAAAGTACTGAGTCTGCAATAATCCCAGGGGTTGAGCCTGGTAGTTACATTTATAATATCTCTGTTTCCCTTTGATTTCATATTAATAAACTTGTTCTTAGAGTATTTTAGGTGCATTCATTTCTCCCACAGTAGTTCACCTATATTTCCGTCCAAGTGACTTGATACCAGAATTACCATACCCATGTGCCTAGACCCTCGACCATGCTATCAAAAGAATGACCATGCTACCAAAAGAATTGAGTAGGAGTACCAAAAAGAACTGAGTAAGAGTAAGTAAAAAGAATTGAGTAAGAGTAGGAACTAAGACAAGAGAAGGAAGTAAGATAAGGGTGGAGTAGGTGTTGGAAAACACGCGCCCTTACAGTGCAAGTCTGCCTGAGAGGGTCTTTCCATGGAATAACTCTGTTACTGTTGTATGATCCGTATAGACTGTTATTTGATAACCAAATATCACATCTTTGAACTTCTTTAATGACCAGACAACAGCTAACGCCTCTAGATGAGATACTGAATAGCGTGTTTCTGCGTCATTGAGTTTACGGTGTGCATAAGCAATTATTCTATTTTTCCCTCTAGTGTCTAGCTGCATGAGAACAGCTCCTAGCCCTTGTCCGGAGGCGTCAGTGCACAGGGTGAAAGGTTGAGTGTAATCAGCCAATACTGGTGCATTGGTCAATGCTTCCTTTAAAGCATTAAAGCTGTTTTCCTGTTCAATGTTCCAAACAAATGTTGCATCTTTTTTTACTAATTTTGTCAGCGGGGCGGCTAACTTAGCATACCCGTGAATGAATGAGCGACAGTTGCCGGAAAGTCCGAGGAAACTACGCACTTTGTGTACATTTGTAGGACAGGGAAATCGGTCGACTGCTTTAACCTTACAGTCCATAGTATGGATGCCGTTCCCATCAACCACGTGTCCAAGGAATTGAACTTTAGATTTGAGAAAGAGATTGGTATCCCCGCATCCCCTGAGCAACGTTCTTGTGCATTATGCAGAAGACCCGACAGCAGCACCCTTATCCACTACCTCCTAAGATGTCCCCACACACAACGCTTCCGTGACGCCTGCTGGACCACCACTCCACGACCCCCTGACGGAGACACGATGATCCTCCCCATACTGGCCAGATATTTTGTAAATAACATTGATTATGTGTTAAAGGATTATCCTTCCCTCCTTAGGCTTTAGTAAGCCCCTTTATAATATTTATACTGTATATACTTGTGACACTTGCCAGATGGTTCTGGTGTCATTGTACAGGGGTACCTAGTGACAGCACTAGGATCCCGCTTCCTCCATCAAGGAATAAACAATTGAAATTGAAATTGAATTGATTTGAGTAATTCACATTTAGAGAGCTTAATTTTCAAACCTGCTTTATGAATTTTTTCAAACACTTCACGTAATTTGAGAAGATGACTGTTTACTGTACATTTTTGCTTACAATAATCAAATAATCTAGATAGGCATAAACTGTATTGCCAATCATTCCTGCAAACAGCGTATTAATCGTTCGTTGAAATGTTAATGGCGCATTTCGTAGTCCGAATGGCATTCTTAAAAATTCAAATTGTCCCAAGGGAGTGCTGAATGCAGTCACCTCGCGGGATTTCTCGTTAAGAGGAATTTGCCAATACCCGCTAAGAAGATCGAGGTTACTAAAAACTGCGTAGTCTTTTCCAAAGGATTGCAACAAATCACTCAGAACAGGCATCAGGTACCTATCCTGTATAGTTGCTTCATTGAATCGTCGAAAGCCAATAACAGGTCGCCATCCTCCATCTTTCATTGGAACTAGAAAAAGAGGAGAATTCCAAGGGGATGACTAATGTGTGATTACTTTCTGTTCCATCATGTCTTTAACCATGTCCTCAATTATGGGCCGTTGGCAATGAGGTAATCTATAAGCTGGTATGTAGACAGGGTTAGTGTCTGGTTGTAAACATATGTGATGTGAGGTTAATTTTGTTTGACTTAGCGGTTCCCCAGGTAATGCTAATATGTCACGATAGTCAGCTAGTAACTCTAGGAGTTCACTTTTGCCTTGGAGATGGTCAGTCACCTTGACCTGTGGAGTTATTTGATCCAACTTCTCCTGCCTGGTTTGTTCTTGCGTTGGTGCAACGCTACCAATTGGCAATTGAGTAGGTTGTGCAACAACATTAGTATGGTACACCAGGAAATCACAAAGACAACATCCCTTTTTCAAGACTTTGGGGCCGCTAGTTCTATTAAGAACAAGGATATCTGTTAAACCACCTGGTGAAGGTAGACTCAAATGATAGACCTTTAATCTTGGTGCTTTCGCTAAGACAGACTACGTCAGTACCAGTGTTGACATCTGGCAACCGGACAGTAGCTCTGGTTATTTCCTCATTCTGAAAATGTTGAGTACCTGTTAGGACTGCAGGTACTATGATCCAATCTTTAGTAAGTTTGGGCTCGTGGACAACCTTCCTCGTACCTGTTGAGTTAGTTATCACTTTCACATTTGTGCTGAGCATTGGATGTGAATTTTGCATAGAATGATATGTA
Organism: Homarus americanus; assembly: GCF_018991925.1. Taxonomy (NCBI): domain Eukaryota; kingdom Metazoa; phylum Arthropoda; class Malacostraca; order Decapoda; family Nephropidae; genus Homarus; species Homarus americanus. The sequence continues at coordinate 6,425 of NW_024749170.1, forward strand.
GTGCTATTAAATGTTATAGTATGTCGACTAGGTTGGACATCTATATTATTTTGTTTTAGTGCTTGAAGACCTAATAATCCATCAGCTGGTGGAGAAAAATCTTTACTATATAAAACTCTGTTAGAAAGGTTTCACTAGAATCACAAAAACATATACAGTAGGTAATGTAATGACTTCCATAATATCTAAATGTTGGCCTGATACTTCGGAGAGATCGACATCAGTAGGTCTTATTTGCCATTTATTGTCAGGAGAACGTCGATTCAATTCAGTGAATGACGTTAACGAGATAACATTAGCGCACGCTCCCGTATCTATGCCTAAAGAGAGCTTGGTACCACTGGTATTGTCAATACTTCCCCTTTACTTAGTGCAGCGATCAATGAAGCTGTCATGGAAGCATTGTTAGTTATATGTGATCTTATCCCTGGTCGTGTTGGACATGGCGCAAATCTTCCCCCGACGGATTTTGAATATTACGCCGCGGATTGCGCTCTTGATAATCCTGCCTTTGGTCTTGGTAGTCCTGCCTGTATTGACGCAGAGTTACACGAACGGTGTGATCTAGTTTGATGTAGTAAACACCACTGGTCACTTTTGGGTTCTGCAGCATTGTATGTCCTGCTTACTGCACTTGAATTTAACTTTTGATTTTTAATTTAATTTTGATTTTTTAAGTTCTTTTCTTGGCCTTGTTAAGCTGATAAGTATTATCGTCTTGTTTTGAATAGTAACAGTCTTCAGTCGTATGATTCTGTTTCTTGCAAATTTTACAGACAGTTTTTCTTTAGGTTTAGTACTAGTTTCTTTCTAAACCTTAATTGGTGCTGTTGCCACCGGTGCAATGGTTCTAGCAAGAGGTGTGCATGGGGTTCTCTGTATTATCTTATCTGCATAATCTGTGAGTTTGTCTGACTGGGGGTAATTTTCCTTTTGAGCTTGTTTAAACTTTACTTCTTGAAGAAGAAATATAAATTTGATATACTCGACAAGACGAAACACGTGTTCCTCACTCATTTTACAGTCCCTGTCAAACCAATCAGAGCCGGAAAAGTGTGCTTTCACATCGTCACAAGCCTCCCCCGCTATAGACTGATTGTTAGTGAAATACCTAATACCGTAGAGTTGATTGCAGGTTCTCGGAGAAGTCCTCTTGTTTACATCTAATCAGCTGGGCTGGGTGGATGACGTAGTATTCCAGATGGCGTCGGTCTAGATGACGTCACTGTTGGGACTCCCATACCACACACATCTGCTCTGGTAGAGGTCGATAGGTCGATAGGTCGATAGGTCGAGGTCAATAGGTCGACACTTAATTTTGGAAAAACAAATACTGTCAATGTATACAGCCTTAACAACATCAACCTAGAGAAGTCGACTTGTGAAAGAAACCTAGGGGTACTTGTAAGCTCGGACCTACGGCCTAGAAAACAGTGCGTTAATGTTCGAAATAAGGCAAACAGAGTATTGGGTTTTATATCTAGAAGTGTAAGTAACAAGAGTGCAGCGATCTTATTGCAACTATGTCTTGCGCTAGTCAGGCCGCACCTCGATTATGCGGTTCAGTTCTGGTGCCCTTATTATAGAATGGATATCAATTCACTAGAGTCGGTGCAGCGAAGAATGACAAAAATGATTCCGGGACTTAGAAACCTTCCATATCAGGATAGGTTAAAGAAACTAAACTTGCAATCCCTAGAAAGACGAAGAGTGCGGGGAGATATGATAGAAGTATTTAAGTGGGTGAAAGGAATCAGTAAAGGGGATATAGATAAAGTTCTTATAATATCCGAGCATGATAGGACTCGGAGCAACGGATTTAAGTTGGATAAGTTTAGGTTTAGGAGGGAGATAGGAAGGAACTGGTTCACAAATAGGATGGTGGACAAGTGAAACAAGCTTAGCAACTTTGTAGTAAGTGCTGGAACGCTGGAAAGTGTCAAAAGGAGGCTAGATAGATTCATGGACGATAGAGAGTGGTAGTAACTCTCGACAGGCGCTGCCAGGTACAGGCCAACCGGCCTATTGTAGACTCCTTATGTTCTTATGTTCTTATGTAACACAAACGGTCCAGTACATCAACTGTAAGGGGACGACATGAGCACCATCACTAATTAAGGAAGAGCAAAAACTCAGGGTCACTGAGGTGTGAAAAAGGAAGATCAAAGAAAGTTATAATAGTGGGGTGGGGGGTTACTCACAGGTGCTAAAACCAACAGATTAAGATGACTGGTTCTGAGGGTCGCTGGTTTCCTACGTAGAGGGTGGACGTGTAGTACCCGAGTGGCTTGGGGGGGCTGGCAGGTGGGTGGGTGTGTGTCCACTTGCCCAAGAGTCCGATTCATTCCATGGTTGTTTTTACGCCATCATGGACACCTTAAGTTATCTTGGCCGTCTGGTATATTAGATAATAATAGTTAATTCCCATAAATTGTTTTAATTAATGAAGAACTGGTATCAGTATCACTATTTGACATTACTGAGACTTCAAGTGTAACGACCACGGTCTTACACGTCAGTTAGCGCCAAAACCAAATGATTCATATTACGCTCAATAGCCCACAAAACATGTAACTCGGCTTTCGTTTGAGTCCTCCATCTGAGGAGTCCGTTTTCTCATCACTTCAAGACACCTCAGTGATGATGATGATAATGAAGTAAAGTGGCAAATGACTTTGCACTGGGAAAGGAGAGGAGTGAGAGAGAGAGAAGTAAAGCATAGAAACGGAAAGAAAAGTGGGAGGGGTAGATAGCAGGTGGGCTGTCCACCTAGCGGAGACGAGTTGAAATGTTGGGGTGGTGGCCGCATGCAGCACACGCCCGCCCGCTCAAGGGAGGGAGGTGGAGGGGAGAGAGGGAAGCTAAGCTAGCTAGGTATTCATTATTGTAATGGGTGTTAATTTATGTTTGTCCGATGGTGGTGTTATTTGTTCACATATATGTGTAAAGTGGGTCTTGTTCTACTATGTCAGCATGGAGGCTCTTGGGCCACCAGCTGTGTGTTTTAGTAGTTCCTTCTTCTTTTAACTGGGAGAATAATGGGTCCTCCATCTCTTCAAGTTTGCTCCATATTCTCTGTGCTTGGCTGTGTGTACGTATGTTCAGTGGTTCGATATTGTATAATTCGTGAAGTTCGTGTATTTTGGTGGTGTATGGCGGGAGTTGCTTTGATGCTCTACGGATAGCTTTGTTTTGTAATGATTGAAGTTTAAGTTGGCTGGATTTGCTGATCGTGTTGAGTGGTATTGGTGGATACTCTAGGTGAGGGCGGACGAGTGCTTTGTATAGATGTAGTTGAATTTTGGTGTCCATTTTGCTGAATCGTCGTAGTTTCGTGAGTTGTGATTGGACAGTCTGTTTGCGTTGTTTTACCTGTTTTGCTATGCCTGTTCTTGTTATTATGAGTCCCAGAATTTTGCCTTCGTTGGAGTATTGTATAGGTACGTTGTTGACTGTGATTGGTGCAGGGTTTATTTTGGCAATGTGTATTATCATTAGTTTCTGTGTATTGGTTTGAATTTTCCACTTTTTTTCATATTCGTTTATTTGCTCGATGGCGTGGGCTGTTTTCCGTGCCATCATCTGTTTGCCCTTGCCTGGATGTCGGATGATTTGGGTGACGTCATCAGCATAAGCTATGTATTCTCCGTGTATAGGAGGTGGCATGTCCGCCGTATATATTGTGTAGAGTGTGGGTGAGAGGTTACTTCCCTGTGGTACTCCGCTGTATAATTTGATGCTTGGGCCTATGTGGTTACCTATGATAATTTTGGCCTCTCTATTGTCGAGGAAGTTACAAAGAAAGGAAGTAAAGTTGTTGGGAAGTTCTTGGGTGGTAATTTTGTATTTGAGCCCTAGGTGCCAGACCTTGTCGAATGCTTTTGCTACGTCCCTTAATACTACGTTACATTGCTCCTTGTTGTGCATTGCGTTTGCTATGTTTTCGTAAATTAGGGCTAAGGCTGTATGAGTTCCTCTATGTTTTCTAAATCCGTGCTGTCTGGGGTTGTATTTCTCTTCAAATTCGAGGTGTGTTCTCAGTCGGTGGTTAATTATTTTTTCTAGGACTTTTCCCGGTGTTTCTAGAAAAGAGCTTGGTCTGTAATTTGATACTTGGATTGGAGATTTACCTTGTTTTGGTATGAGTCTGATACTTGCTGTTTTGAATTTCCTTGGGAAGTAGCCAGAGGCAGGTGCTCCATTAAAAATGTTTCTGAGTTGGAGTATCACGTTGATTGGTAGATGCTGGAGTATGGGTTTGTTTATTTTACTGATGCCCGGGGCCTTGTTCTTGAAACTGTTTATTGTTTTGTGAATATCCTCTGCGGTGATTGGTTTCATCAGTGTGGAAAGATCGACGAGAGCGTTTATGTCTATGCTGGGACTTGGTTACCAGATGTGGGTTGTGTGTGTCATGTGATTGGTTACGTGTTGCTCGGTGTTCCTACAGAAGTTCAGGTTGTCTTCCTGGCTTATGTGAAAAATTTTGCTCCAGTATTTCCTGAATTTAGGTTCGTTGCTGGAGATTCCCATTAGGTTTTTTATTTTTCGCCAGAATTTTTTCGGGTTGTGGTAAATTTCTTCTGTGTCTGCTATTACTTTCTCCCAGTTATTCACGTATGCTTCTTTGGACATGTTTCTTAGTTGTTCGTGTATGTGTAATATTGTATTCTGTATTCTGGCGTCCATCCTTGTTCTATGATTAATTTGAATAAATTACTGAATTGTGTCTGTAGAATTCTTGATTGATGTGAGTATTGGGGGTGTGGTAATGTGCGGTGAGTGGTCGTGGGTATGTAGTGTTCCATTGCTTGGATCACGTTTCCGTACCATATCTCCAGTGTGTTGTCTATTTGGGAAGTGTGTTTGTTGTTTAGTTGTGTTATTTGGTGGTTGCTTAACTCCTTTTGGAATTCCTCCCAGTTGGACCGGCTGTAGCTGTATCTCATCCCAGCAGGGATCTGTATTGGCGACGTGCAGAGTGTGGCTACGATAGGGAGATGGTCACTGGTGGTTATTGGGCCGGGTTCCATTTGCAGGTTAAGATGGTGATGCTGGTTTGTTAGTACTATGTCTGGATGTCCGATTTGACCTGCTCTGATGTATGTAGGGAATTCCGGGCCAAGGTGTATTGCGTTGCCGTGACTCAGTAATGTGTTTAAAATCTTGCCCACGGCGTTGTTGTCCTGGTGCCCCAAGACGCGATGTCGTACATTTAAATCACCCAAGAAATATGCTGGTATGTTTCTTCTCAGGAGTTTGAGCATGTCTGCTAGTGGGAATATGGGTCTTCTCTGAGGGAGGTAACAGGTGCCGATTATAATAGGTCCTGTTGGGCAGTTAATTTCGATCGCCAGAAAGTTTTCTTGAAATGAGTCGTGTATCTTGTGTTGTATGTTTCGTTTGATGGCTATGGCAATTCCATCATGTTGTGTGTCCTGATTGTTTTTTTGGTAGACTGTGTAGTTAAATAGTTTTATTTTTTCTGAGTTTTTCTTACCATGCGAATTGATGAGAATAATATCTGGGTCTATGTTACGGTATGTGTTATATAATTCGCTTGCTCTTTGTGGAATCCATGCTAAGACATTATGTTGGATTATTTTAAGCTTATTTATTATGAAGGCTGGTGTCTAGAGCTGGTTTGCGCCATTTTTGCTGACCGGTCATCCCCTGACATCCTCCTGTCCAGGCCCAGGCGGATCTTTGTATATGTTGTCTGATCGACTCTCTCTATTCTGTTGTGTCTTGTGAGTATTCTTCCCTTCTTGATTAGTGTTTCAATATGTGTGTCATCTAGGTTTTTGTCTGAGTATGTGTATTTAATCTTGCCTTGCCTTAATACTGCCAATAGTCTTTCTGTTGAGACTATGGGGGGAGCTGTAGTGGAGTAAAATCGAATACCAGTTTCATGCCCTAGGTCTTTGTTCTCCGTGGTCTCTCTGGGAGCAGGTGGTACCATAGTTCCTGCTTGATTCTTTTTTTGGGTGTTGACTCTGGCGGCTTGTTCTGTTATTGTGGTGGTTTCATCTTCGCTTGCGTCTTCCATCGATTCTTCCTCGCTTGCTGGCTCGGGTTGTATGCCTGAGGTAGTCTGTTCTTGAGTTGATGGTTCGTGAGTTGATGGTTCGTGAGTTGATGGTATTTGAGTTGCAGTGCTCTCTGATTTGTAAATTAAGTTGAAAATTTCAGTAGAAGGCACATCGTTTGGGAATTCCATGTCTGGCAGGTTGTTGGCGGTGAACATGTCCCTTGCTGCCTTGGCAATAGTTCCAGGTCTGGCTATATTCATGATGTGGGCGTGGATTATGGAGGTCATTATTTTTACGGAAAGATTATTTCAAGCTGAAGCAAAGTAGGTTGGTTTGCGGGGGGTGGTGTAGTGACATTTTCGAGGATCTTTGTCGTTTCTCTGGCTGGTTTTGTCACAGCTGAATATGTTTTGTTTTGCTGTTCCTGTGTCTTCTCCCTCTCATTCTCCTTCTTTTGGTTGACTTTTGCTTTTCGTATGGGGCAGCGAGTAGCCAGTGTTCTATGATCTTCGCAGTTTAGGCATTTGGGATTATCTTTGTTTTTGCACTCTCTGAAGGTGTGCCCCTTATTCCCGCATTCTGAGAAGTGCTTGGTGTCCTTGTTAGGGCAGTCTGTAGCCATGTGCGAATATTGGTAACAATTACAGCATGGAATGATGGGGAAGAATTCCTCTTGTTCCACCTGGCTGCTGCTGGCATGGTAGTAGGAGAGACAAAGTCCCTCCTGGATTGCTTTTTGGGCCATGGCTATTTCCGTGAATCGTATTTTGAGCATGGATGGCAGTCTGGGCAGCTTGACCACTTCCTCCACCTTGGCCCATTCGTTTTTGTCTTCTATATCAGATACCAATTGCTGTTCACTTGATTCTTCGGTGATTGCTTTATCTAGTCGTTTGACCACAATTGATTTCCTCGCTCGGAGTTGAGGAGGGACTGCAACTTCAAATTTTGCGGACTTGAGTTTCCTTGTGCTGTCGTTCGATAAGAGTAAGTCGACATCATTCTCAATCAGGCACAGGGCGATGAAGGAGTCCTTGGTCGTGATGAGGTTGGATATTTTGATGAGTAGTGTTGCAGTAAGGAGTCTTGCCAATTCGGTTTTTCTCTCGTCAGTCACGCCCCCTTCATGGGAGCGTATCCGTACCCGGTGTGCCCTCATTCCAGAGAGTATGTGGTGGACATGTCACCCTTGCGTGGTTTCAGATTGGAGACCTACCTATTCCAGGACAGGAGTTTGTTACAGGAATTACAACACTCCCCACCGCCTCTTGTTGGTCGAGTGGTCGTAGAGTGGTTCCCGCAACTCTGTCCCGGAAGCCCCGTCAGGGGATCCTACTTCCCTAGTGTTAATGAATGCTCACTTATAGACGTGAGCTAGTGTACCTAATTAGGGGGGGGGTAGGGATTCAGGATTGCGACCCCCTTCCCAGGTGGACCCGCACGATCACGGTTACCTAGGAAGGCTCGGCGGAGGGATGGGTAGTGCTCCTGCCCCCTTTCTTGTTCACAAACTCCTGGGAGGGAGGTAAACATTTACAGGGGGACCCATGGACGAATACACCTTAGGGTGCAGGTCCCCAGGCCAGAGCGAAAAAGAAGGAAGAAAAGAGGAAGAATAGCCAATGGTGTAAGTAGCACCGGTGGGGTCGCGGCACAAGTCCGCTGCAAGAAGCCTTTGCAGAGCACCCAATCAGGGCCGCCTCTGATCAGGAGTCACCCCTGATCAGTGGGGAGGCACAGAAAGGGCGTTGTCTGGAACAAGCTTCCCACGTGTCAAAGTGATGGTTAGTGAGGTGGTCGTTTAAGTTCAGTTCGTCAATGGTAAGAGATAGGCTAGCTGGCTTGGCAGTGAGGGGTCTAGAGAGACGTCCATTCACAACGAAGGCTGGCTGGCGAGTATGACACCTCAGTCCTCAGTTATCCCATTTTCTCTGACTTACTGAAACCAACCTCTATAAAATGAATTTGAGTGTGAGAGAGAACACCCTTGTTTTGAGTCAACCTAGATATGTCTGTTTACAGTGGGAACATTCAAGATCCATTGTGAGTGGGGTAGAACGCTTCAACTGTCCTTATTGCGAGTAAAACGTGTCAAGTAAGTGAGTGTCGAGTTTGCCAGCTAGAGTGGCGTATTTTATGTCGTCCGTGGGGGTATCCATGAGTTTCTGATCGCGCCTGAAGTTATATCATTTTGTCGCCCCGACATCAGGGAATCTGATGTTTATATTTTAGTTAGTGTCAGTTGTCTATTTAAGAAAGTCATTAATCTCCTGAACTATTCTGTCAACTGGTATAATCTCCAAGATCTAGCGCCTCCCCGTGAATAGCGCTTTGTTCGCCTCAGGCCTGAGCTTGCAGAATTAATGTTATCAGCGGGTATATTCCACCTTTTCCTGGCAAGCTCAACCTCTGATTAGATTATATGAATAGACATAGGAAACTACCCTGATCAAGAATACCGGAATTCATAACTAAGTATACAGTGATCCAAAATGATAGAGAAGTTATGTTGTTGGTAAGATCGACCCTTCTGGTATGAATACGGAGGCCCAAGCTGCCCCGCTGGTGCACGTATATACCTCTACCCGAGGGAGAATCATGCATTTGTGACTCTTCCTCATCGTCTCTCCAGGTATGTTAACGTGTGTTCCCCGCCGCCGATTAATTCAGTTTAACTTAGTCAATTTTGGTGAATATCAGTGTTCAGGGGTTAACATAGTGAATTCTGTGCCAATTAAGTCGAGTAACGTAGAGATTTAGATATCGTCTGAACCGTTGCCAGGCGTATGTTTTGTATAGTTGAAGTTAGACCTTTAGGCATTCGTGATTCTTCCTCAATGTCTCTCCAGTGTGTTGAGTTGAATACTCATCGGCTAATGTGGGTCAGTAACCGGGTTGGACGATGCCGTTAATTCGACAGGACTGAACTGGGAAGTCCGTTTCCTGTAAATCAGGCGCCAACTCCCTGAGCGTGTGTCGGTCTACAACCGACCCCTCACAGCGATCTTCATTTGTTGTCGAGACCAGCGTTACCCTGGGGCACTCCTCACAGTTACATAGGCCTAAGTATTATTGTATCTTGTTTGGGGGATAACTAGCAGAAATATAGTATCCCAGGTTAAATATTGAACCACTGAATGAGAGTTAAAAGTGCCATGTTGTTCCTTGTGAATTAACAGGAGGTATTGTATGTTGAGATAATTGTGGAGTTGTCCAGTGTGTTATGTATTCATCGGTAGTGACCATGAAATGATAATCTGAGAATATAATGATATAACCAAGAAGTGAAGAGTTAATTTGCTACTTGGTAAGGTAAGACCTGAGGGTCCAGTGATATCTGGTGTATACCCAGTACTGAATTATCAGGATTCGGATTATCAGGGGTTAAGAAGGTACCTAGGTGAGGTCACCTGGGAACAGTCACGTCAGTCCCCAGTAGGAAGGGGTGAGGTCATAGATGACACAACAACTGATCATGACTATAATATATTCACTAATATACAACATAAAGCACAAGAACAAAATATACCATACAGAAAAATTAGGTCAAATAAGAATGAGCCAAGGTGGATGACCAGAAAACTTAAACATGACATAGGAATAAAGAAAGGAATATATAAGAAATTAAAGGGAGGGGAGGAACAGCTCATAAATAGGTATAATGAACTATCTAGGAATGTTAAGAAAAATGTAAGGAGACACTATGCAAAGAGACACTATGAAATCAAAATAGCAAGAGAATCCAAGGCGAATCCCAAGGGATTTTTCCAGGTATATAGGACAAAGGTCAAGGACAAAGTTGGGCCTTTAAAGTCAGGGAGAGGAGAAGTGATAAATGGAAGTGAAGAAATAAGCAAAGCATTGAACAGCTACTTGTTATCAGTATTCACAGAAGAAATTTGCCATGAAATTTCAGAGGTGGAACTGATATTTAAGGGAAAGGAAGAAGAGAAATTAAAGAGTATCACTATCAGAAAAGAGGATGTTCTTAAGAAGATAAATAAACAAAAGAAAACAAAATCCCCAGGGCCTGATGAAATTTTCCCTCGAGTCTTGAAAGAGTGTAGGGATCAGATTAGCGGACCCCTCGTAAACTTATTTACAAAATCATTAGACACTGGAGTTGTGCCAGACTTGTGGAAACAGGCAAATGTAGTACCCATATTCAAAAAGGGAGACAGAGCATCAGCGTCAAATTTCCGGCCGATCAGTTTGACGTCAGTAGTGGGGAAATTTCTTGAATTAATTATAGCACATAGCATCCGATCGCATCTAGAGAAAAGCAAATTAATCTACGACTCTCAACATGGGTTTACAAAGGGAAAATCTTGTCGAACAAATCTGCTAACGTTTTTCAGGAAAGTCTTCGAGGTAGTAGATAATGACGAAAATTACGATGTTATTTACTCAGACTTTAGCAAAGCATTTGACAGAGTACCGCATCAGAGGCTTCTGAGAAAAATTAAGGCTCATGGTATCAAGGGGAAAGTTTTAAATTGGATAAAATCATGGCTCACCGATAGAACGCAGAGGGTCAGCATAGATGGTGTTAAATCTGAGTGGGGCCGTGTAACCAGTGGGGTTCCCCAGGGGTCAGTACTAGGCCCACTCTTGTTCATAATCTACATAAACGATCTAGATACTGGGATCAGCAGTGACATAAGCAAGTTTGCGGATGACACCAAAATAGGGCGGCAAATTAATTCAGGGCAGGATGCAAATGCCTTACAGGAGGATCTAAATAAACTGCAGGGGTGGTCTGAAAAATGGCAAATGAAATTCAACACCAGCAAGTGCAGCGTACTTAATACTGGAAGAACAAATACTTATAATGTATACAGCCTTAACAACATCAACCTAGAGAAGTCGACTTGTGAAAGAGACCTAGGGGTACTTGAAAGCCCGGACCTACGGCCTAGAAAACAGTGCGTTAATGTTCGAAATAAGGCAAACAGAGTATTGGGTTTTATATCTAGAAGTGTAAGTAACAAGAGTGCAAAGGTCTTATTGCAACTATATCTTGCTATAGTCAGGCCGCACCTCAATTATGCGGTTCAGTTCTGGTGCCCCTATTATAGAACGGATATAAATTCACTAGAGTCGGTGCAGCGAAGAATGACAAAAATGATTCCGGGACTTAGAAACCTTCCATATCAGGATAGGTTAAAGAAACTTAACTTGCATTCCCTAGAAAGACGAAGAGTGCGGGGAGATATGATAGAAGTATTTAAGTGGGTGAAAGGAATCAATAAAGGGGATATAGATATAGTGCTTATAATATCCGAGCAGGATAGGACTCGGAGCAACGGATTCAAGTTGGATAAGTAAAGGTTTAGGATGGAGATGGGAAGAAACTGGTTCGCAAATAGGGTGGTAGACGAGTGGAACAAGCTTAGCAACTTTGTAGTAAGTGCGGGAACTCTGGAAAGTTTCAAAAGGAGGCTAGATAGATTCATGGATGATAAAGAGTGGTAGTAACTCTCGACAGGAGCTGCCATGCACAGGCCAACCGGCCTATTGCAGACTCCTTATTTTCTTATTTTCTTATGTTCTTAATGTCATTTGGCAAAGTGATAATACCACAATTGTCGATTGAAGTAATAAGTATTTGGAGGCATTTAATGAGGTAATAAGTTCTTGAAGTGTTTGATGACTTAATAAATACATTGCAGTTCTGTTTTGTCTGAGTGAATCTAAGATGCATCTTATCTAATCACTGTGTTAATAAATATTGAATTAGTAATCTACGTCTACGAGTATCACCACTCTATCCTTTCCCACATTGGTTCTCAGAAAATATATAACTCACGTGCCTAGAAGCTCGCTACCTAACAGTTAACTAAGATATGTTATATTCTAGAAAAATCCTGGGTGGTGTCAGGTCTACCGGTGTAAGTATAATAAGTGTGGTAATAAGAAAAATATGGTTTCCCAGGTTAATCCATGGTTTAGAATATAACTAGAACAAAATATATGGACGAGATTATAATATATATAAGGAAATGAAAAGAAAGAACATTGACTTGGAAAATATAAGCAGAGAAGCATAAGAGTTACTTATATAAGAATATATAAAAATACAAGGTATATAGAGATAAAGAACATATAAGAATATAAGCAAGAATATATAAGAATAAGTATACAGTATATGTAAAGAATTGAAGAAGGATAAGTATATAAAACAGGATACTCAATGGAAAGAATGCTGCAACGAACATATAAGTATATGAATAAATAGAATAATAACAGAAAAGAATATCTGGATGGTGAATTATTAAAAAGAGAAAACTCGGCGCGTTACACAAGTGACTAGAAAAAATACTAGGAAAATATGATCAGGGTCTTTACACAACGATGACGTCAAAATATTTCCCAGACAAGGAGCGTGAGCAAGTTAACTGTTAATTATTATTATTTTTATTATTACAAGTTGGAAGGATCTCCTCAGTCAAGCTGGTGACAGCGTGGAGTTCATACACACACACACACACTGTATCAAGTTGGACAACCTGAACTCAGTATATCTCAAACATAAACGGGTGAGTTAACCTTTATGTTATCTAGGTAACATTCGTATTGTCCAGAAAGCTAACACGACTGTAGGAAATGGGAAGTTATTGAGTGCTGAGAGGGGTGTGTGGGAGGCATTGTAAGCCAGCTACGTCTGGCATTTCTAACTGCTTGAGTTACTCTATTTCTGATACTTCGGTAAGCATCACCGAATGTTATGGGTCTTTTTGCAAATTTCCTTTGGTGTTAACGCTCATAGGAGCGTTATTGGTTTGTTGCTGGAGAAATAAACCCTCAACGTTGACGCGTACCATATAATTCGGTCAAAACCTGTTAAAGAACATTTCTCATATAACAAATGCTGGTTTCTCAGGACACATATTATGAAATACAATCAACATACAGTACATAGTCTGTTAACATCTTAAATATAACTCGCATGTTATAACTATTGATACAGGAGACAATTGGTATAATATGATCAAACTGCAGTACACAAATATACTTATTAAAGTTATTTAGAGTTTCTTAGCAGATTCTAATACTTCACGATCACTCACGTTTTAAGGTCTAGTGGTCTGAACCAACGTGTTGTCTGGCCTGTAGAAATCAGTAGACCACCCTCGAGGGCAATCTCAGCCCAGAGGCGAGGGCCATATGTTTTCGTATTGAAACACCTCAGCAGATTGGTCAGCAAATTCGTTGTCAACACTATATCTCTTATCTCATCTCATCCCCTCTCTCTCTCTCTCTTTCTCGCCTAGTTTATCTTATTATGGTTATCCCTCTTTCTCTCTCTTCTAGCTTATCTTACTGTGGCAGTAACACTCCCCCTGTCGGGCTTCTCACGAAATCACGGCATATTATTAGATTCACTCTCCCACCCCTTCCAACAGGCAGAGTTTCGTCACTGGGCGTATTAACACTGAGTCCTTTGTCTTCACTTTAACACTTCCCACCAGGCCATCTTTGCTCGGTAGAGCTTCCAGTACTCTCCCTAGCATCCACTGACTCCTGGGAAGGGGTTGTCCAGAGATGATCACGATATCCCCAGCGTGGAGATTACGGCGAGTTTTGAAGAACCTTTGTCGCTGACGTAATGTTGGGAGATATTCTTTCACCCACCTTTTCCAAAATTGGTCCGCAATGAATTGGGCATGCTTCCATCTTCGTCGGTACCCTTCTGTCATGGACCGATCGCCTCCGGTGGATAGTGTCTGGTGGACAGTGTCTCCGGGTTCATCCGTAGTATGTGGAGTGGCGTTAGTGCTTCTAGATCCTTTGGGTCGTCAGACACTGGGGTGATGGGCCTTCCGTTGATGATCTCTTCTACGGCAGAGAACACAGTGCTGAGGCGTTCATCGTCTAGTGTCTGGGTGCCCACCACTCCCTGGAGGACCTTCCTTACAGTGCGGATTTGTCGCTCCCACACTCCTCCCATGTGAGAGGCTGTCGGGGGTTTGAACTGCCATTCTATCTGTTTCTGTAGAAGGGCATTCCCGACCTTGTCACTGTTGTTCCAGCCGTTCACCGCCTCTCGTAACTCTCGGTTAGCTCCAATCATGTTGGTTCCCCTGTCAGACCGAACACGCTTGGGAGGTCCCCTGCGGCAGGTGAATCTTGTTAGGGCATTGAGGAACGAGTCGGTGTCTAGTGAGGTGAGGACTTCTAGGTGTATGGCTCTGGTGGTCAGGCAGGTGAATAAGCATCCCCATCTCTTCGCCCGGGCTCGTCCTTGTTTAACCAAAAAAGGGCCGAAGCAATCAATTCCAGTGTAGGTGAACGGCCGGCCTCCTGGGCGCACTCGATCTTCTGGCAGGTCGGCTTGGCGTTGATGGGTAGGCCACCAGTTGCTTCTTCGACAAGTCACACACGTCCGTATTGTGCGGTCGAGTAATTTTCGGCACTTAGGTATCCAGTACGTCTCACGTATTATGGCAAGAGTGTGTTCTCGTCCTGAGTGTCCAGCTCTAGTTGAGTGTACCTCTCTCACGATGAGCCCCGTGATCCTGTTGTCCCTTGGTAATAGTATGGGATTCTCCTGGTCTGGGTGGAGAGCAGCTTGCTTCAGTCGGCCACCTACTCTGATCAGACCGTTTGTGTCTAGATGAGGTTCCAGCCGCCTTATATCGCTACCTCTCACGGGTTGTCCCTGTAGTAACATTCCTAGTTCTCGAGGGAATCCTTTCCTTTGCATAAATCTTAAGACAGCTAATTTCGCCTCTTCCAATTCGCTGACCTGGAGCAGATTTTTTCGGTGATGTTTGTTCTTTCGCTTCCCATGCCACCATTCTATAAACCTTCTAATCCATGCTACGCTCTTCAGAAGTCGATGCCACGATGAGTACCTGGCCCATAGCTTATCGAGGATACCCTCCCCCTGGTCAACGTTCGCCGTCAGCACCGTGGTTTCCTTCTTCACCTCTGGGTCTCCGTCTGTGAGGTCTGGAATCCTCAATGGACTCTTTGGCCAACTGTCTTCTTCCAAAAAGAGGAAAGCAGGTCCCCGAATCCACCTGCCCTCCTCGTTGAGCTCTGCTCCATGTAATCCACGACTAGCGTCGTCGGCCGGGTTCAGTGCCGACGTCACTTGGCGCCATTGTTCTACATTGGAGTCCTCGTGTATCGTTGCCACTCGATTGGCCACGAAGGACTGGAAGCGTCTTTCGGTGTTTCGTATGTATTGAAGGACTGCCGTACTGTCTGTACAGAACACTGATCTGTCTATATGTAATTCAAGCTCTTGCCGTAGTTGTTTGTCTGCCTTAGCAGCCAGTACTGCCGCGCAGAGCTCAAGTCGAGGTATGGTCTGCTGTTTCAGAGGGGCTAGCTTGGCTTTGCCACACACGGAGTTATGGTGAGTTCCATCTTCACACGTGGTTCTCAGATACGATACAGCTCCATACGCTCGTTGGGAGGCGTCGCAGAAGTGATATAGTTGTACGGTAGTCACTGGATTCATATCCTCTGGTCGGTAGCACTGTGGAACGTGAACTCGTGATAGGTGAGGTAGTTCATCCAGCCATCTTTGCCATGCGACCCTGTTTTGTTCAGTGATTTGTTCATCCCATCCAACACCTCGTCTACACTCATCTTGGAATATGATTTTGGCTCTTATGACACTCGGAGCGATGAGTCCCAGCGGGTCATATATGGAGCTGACCATACTCAGAAGGCCTCTTTTCGTCTCCGGTTTCTTAGGGATCTGGACCCGGACCGCTAATTCGTCCTTTTCCAGGTCCCACAAGATTCCCAACGCTCGTTCAGTGGGGAGCCTGTCATCTTTCAAAATTACTTCCTTTACTCCCACAGCTTTCTCTGTCTGTGGAATTGCCTTGAGGACCTCCTTGTGATTACAGACCCACTTCGCAAGTCTGAATCCGCCCCTTTTCATCATCTGTCTCAGCCGATGGGTAATTATCGTTGCCTTTCCCGGCGAATCTACTGATACGATACGATACGAAGTCTTTAGTTAAGAGGTGAAAGAAGATTATTAGGAGTTGAAGGAAAAGTGGTGAAACTGAAATACAGTAGGAGTAGAAAGAATCTGGGCTCAACCAGATCGCTTCATCTTTCTTATTGGTGTTTTGTCTTTGTTCTGCTCCCTTGGGTCGTCAGACCTTTGTATTAATATTGGTTTATTTATATAATGCTGCTTATTATTATTATTTGTTATTGTTGGAGTTAGTGAGCCCGCCCAGGTCCTTGTGTAACTGGGAGGGTAGTCACATTTTTTTTTTTTTGAGGTGTTAGTTAAGTGTTAGTTGTGTTAGTCTAAAGGTACACTGTATGGAGAGGCCTGCCAGGTTCTTAGTGGAGCTGGTTGGTCACTCTCATCTTTATTCCTCTAGTAATGTTTTATGTAGAAATGTGTATGTTGAGGCAGGAGGTGGTTCAATTACTTCTTCCTGGCTGATATAGCTGGGAGGGTAATCACATTATTATTATTAATATTATTAATATTTTTTTATTTTTTTATTTATTTTTTATTTATTTTTTTTTGAGTTAGTGAGCCCGCCCAGGTCCTTGTGTAGCTGGGAGGGTAGTCACATTTTTATTTATTTATTTTTTTTTTTTTACTAAGATGTTAGTTCAATGTTAAATGTTAAATGTTAAATGTTAAATATTAGTTATGTTAGTCTAAAGGTACGCTGTATGGAGAGGCCTGCCAGGTTCTTGTGGAGCTGGTAGGTCACTCTCATCTTTTATTCTCTCTATTAATGTTTTATATGTATATTGGGGCAGGAGATGGTTCAATTACTTTCTTCCTGGCTGATTTAAACCAACTGTGTTCTTGGAATTCTTCGTTGTCTATATTATTTATCCAGTTTTGATATGTTTCTGTGTTAAGTTCAGTCACTTTTTTCCAAATATTTACAGCTTTGTTGTGTATATCTACATTGATTGCTAAGAGGTTTGCTCTCTTGTGTAGCTGTTCATTATTGATGTGGTCTGTATATTTTATGTTATATATAAATCTGAGGGCTATATTTTGTACTGTTTGTAACCTTTTAATGCACGTTTTACTAAGGGTGTTCAATGGGATGGGTGGGTAGTCCATAATTGATTTAACAAGGGCAATATAAATCTTTCTTTTGTTATTAATGCTAAGGTTCTTAAAGCGTTTTATTTTTTATAATCTTATTCTTGCCTGTCGTTCTTTATCTTTTAAGTATGTTATATATCCTCTTTTTGTTAGTTTTAATCCAAGCATCCTGCCTTCAGTGTCGTATGGGTATAGTTCCTGGTCGACTATTACTGGACTTGTTTTAATCTTGGCTATTGGTATTATCTTGAATTTGTTCTTATTTGTCCTGATTTTCCATTTTTTCTCAAAATCATTTATGTTTTTTATCGCTCTTACCGTGTAGAGTGCCATAAAGTGAGTTGATTTTCCTGGGTATGATACTATTTGAGTAATATCATCAGCAAACATTACATATTCGCTAAAGGTTGAGGTGTGTCTGAAGTATAAATTGTATATAGTGTTGGAGAAAGGCATCCTCCTTGAGGTACTCCACTCTCAAGATTAAACATAGTTCCTAAAAAGTTTCCAATTTGAATTTGTGCTCTCCTATCATCTAAATAGTTACACAATATTCTTAGCAAGTATTCGTTAAGTCCCAGTTTTAATATTTTATATTTCAAGCCTAAATGCCAAACTTTATCAAAAGCCTTAGAAACATCCCTTAAAATTATATTGATCTGGTTACCCTTGCTTTTTTCTATTGCAATTATTTCCGTTATTATAGCTATTGCAGTTAGGGTATTTCTATTGGGCATAAATCCATGTTGTCTGTTGTTAGTTTTCCCATGTTGTGTTAAAAAGGCTATAATTCTTGAATTTAATATTTTTTCCAATAGTTTCCCGGTAATTTCTAATAAAGATATTGGCCTGTAGTTTAATATTTCCTTATTATCCTTACCCTCTTTAGGAATAAATATCATTTTAGCATATTTTAGTTTGTCTGGAAAGTAACCAGTTATTAAGCATGCGTTATAAATGTTTAATAGTGTATTTAAAATGTTTTCAGGTAGATTCATGATCATATTTCGTGTAATACCTGTGAGCCCAGGGGCTTTTTCCTTAAATTTCCTCAGACAGTGCATCATTTCTCCCATGGTTATTATTTGATTATTAGGTAATAAGTTATAGTCTATATATTGCCTTGGGGTGATTCTATGTATTTGTCTTCCCATTTCTTCTTCTATCCTTTCTTCGTGTTCACTATCAAAATCTTCATTTTCCTCATCTGATATTTTAAAAACTTTTACCCATTCCCTTTTGAATGCTGACTCTTGTTCATTTTCCTCGTGCAATTTTGTTCCATTTTGGTCTTTAATGTATGGTGTTTTTTGCTTGTTGTGCCCCATCATCTTGTTTATGGAAGTCCAAAATGTTTTTGTGTCTTTAGTCATGTCAGCCGCCATTATAATATCATTCCATTTTTTATTGTTTGCTTCCTTACATGCGTCTCTTAATTTTATCTGTAGTGCTATCTGTGTCGTATATAGCCATCTGTTACTGCCGTGTCTTTCCATATACCTGTTTATTTCATTGTAATAGGTCTGGATTAATTTAACTTCTTCTGGTCGTCTGTTGTTGGGTAATGTTCTAAAGTGTGAAGTAGGAGTGTGTTTGGTTATAGATGTTTTTATTGCTGAGTGCAGTCTGTCCATTTCTGAGTCTATATCTTCTGTTGTTTTCCCTTGTAGGTTAATCGAGTGGTGATTACTTAAGTCGTCTTTGAAGCTGTCCCAGTCTGTTTTACTCGTTTTCAGTCTCTTTTTTATTGGTATCTGTATGGGGCTTGTTGACAGTGTTAGTATAATTGGCAGATGGTCACTGCCTGTAAGAGGTCCCTGTATTATATGGTAATTGAAAAAGGCTTTGTTGTTGGTAAAAATTTTGTCTGGTGTCGATTGTGTATTGTGATTTCTCCAGGTTGGAAAGTTAGGACCCAGATGATTGATTTTCCCTAAATTTATTAATTGATTAAGGGCGTTTCCCACGACGTTATTATTTGCATTGTCAAAAATCCTATGTCTGGCGTTAAAGTCTCCTAAGATGTACATCGGATGACTATTGTTAGCCAATTTTAATAGGTCTTCTATAGGTAAGTAGGGTCGTCTCGGTGGGAGATAAGTAGTAGCAATAATTACGTCTCCTTGAGTTGTATTTATTTTTATTGCTAGAAATTCATCCTGGAAGTCATCAATTAGTTTAAATTTTAAGTTTCTTTTAACCGCTATCGCTACTCCGTCATTTTTCTCGCCCGATTTATTTCTTTGGTTTACATAATAGTTAAAGAGTTTTATGTTGTTGTTTTCTGTCTCACCGTGACTGTTTATTAGTATAATGTCAGGGTCAATTTCGCGATATATATTACTTAGGTTAATTCTCTCGGTCTTCCAGTTTCTTACGTTGTGTTGTATTATTCTTAAAGTTCTTACTGTTTGTCTATTGTCCATTATTTCTTATACTTGGATTGTGGAGTAGAAGTTACGATTCGCTTTCTTGATGTCGTCATGAAGACTTTCCCCGTAGTCTTGGAATGTTCGTTGTAGCGCATATCCGGCGCATGAAGGACTCCACACTCCTCCAAAGAGATGTACTGTCATTCGGTAAGTGGTGGGGGCCCCTGACAGCTGGTCGTCCGTCCACCATAAGAATCGTAAGACATTTCGATGTTCGGGTACTACTCGCACTTGGTGGAACATTGCCTCGATACGCCCCCCGTTTTCTCTGTTTCTTTGATGACGTCATCGAGATGTTGCAGTTTGTTGACCGAGTTTGTGAACTCTTTCTTCTACCGAGACCTGTAAACCCTTTTTCACTTATGAATATCAGAGACCCTGATAATCATAGTGAAATTGTTGTAGGGATTTCAACTATGGAATAATATAATTTTCCTGAAGGGAACATTTAGACCTGCTCTTTATGTTTGTAGTAAGGCGCTGCTTGTTTGAACTTGCTCACCCAGGATTACCATCCAAGACCTTTTGTGATCAATTTAATTCTTGCCTTTGATAGCTCAGTCAGAGCATTGTTTGTAAAGAGAATATTAGGGAATGAAACTGAGTTCGTAGTCTCAGTTTCAAACGTCAGAGTTTACAGTAACGTAATGCAGTGAAATGCTTAAGTAGGTGGAATCTATGACTGGCTTGGGGTGGAGGTTGACGGTTCGTTTTCAAACCGTCAGTAAGCATCACGATCCTCACCCACACAGGTAGGTCATTCCACTCCGTGTTGTATTCGCCATTTTAAGTGAGTTGACCTAATTAATAGTTTGATTGTGCAAGTGTTACAGTAACGTAGTTGATGTGCTTTGAGTGAAGTATTTTTACGTCCTTAACGTCCCTTTAAAACGTTGTTGTTCGTTATCAACCGTCAGTAAGCACCATGTTCTTCACCCACACATGTCCCGTCAGAGCCTAGGCTGTCTATAGCGTGGATGACGCATCCACTAGTGTGGGGAGATGTCTGAAGACCAGTAGAATCGGTTAACTCTATGAATCCCGACCGTCAGAAGGTCCACTATCACCTATGGGCCCCATAGCTGGCCAGTCTTCCCCTAACGCTCTGCCCACGTGGTGACCCCGGATCATCAAGCCCCACAACAACTACCAGCCCCCATCAATGGTGGATGAGTCCATGGCTCAGTAGGGCTATTTGGGTGGTTGTGTTATTCCACCGGAATTATTGGAGTTTGTTGGAAGGTGCCACGTGGTGATGAGACTCCCATGGCGGCCGCTTGAGTATTACTCCTAGGGTGTTGAGTGTTGTACTGGCAAGTGCCACTGGTTTTAATGGTGCTAAGGTGCTGTGAGAGTTTGTGTTAGTGTGTGTGTACACCCTTCGTGGTGTAAGTAAATTGAGCCTGAGGGCTAGTACAAGGAGTTCCTATTTTGGTGCATATAACCATTTTGTGTCTTTGATAAATTATTGTATTTGTATGTTGGGTCTATTATTCACCTACAGTATTCCCGTTGCTCTATCCTAGTGCTTGATACCATAATTACATGTACCCATGGGCCTAACCTCTCGCGTCATGCTACCACAGGTCAGAGTATTAACGTAAAAGAAGGATTTAGAATGATAGGTAGGAAGAAAGTCTAATACTGAGGTGTCGGCTTCTGATTTTAATAGTGTTATACTTGATATCAACATATAGCACGACACCACCACTGTGTCGTGACTTGTTGACGCAGTGTGTATTATAATTAGGAATGTTATACAAATGATCAATATCGTTAGTGAGTTTGGTCTCACAGAACCCAAGTACATCAAATTTGTGGGCAATAGAAGATAAACACTGATCTAAAAAGGTTTCTAGATGAAGGGGAATACTGCTGATGTTATGGCTAATCAAGGAGAAGGAATGAGGTAGTAGAAGACTAGACTAAACTCGGGTGTTGAAGGAAAGTAATAGTTGCAGTTGGGGTTGGTGTAACCCAGTGAGTTTTGTAGATAGGCATCAGGATCGATATGAGGGAGTATTGTGTCGACACCATGGGTAAAGGGGGTGTAACACAAACGATCTAGCACATCTAAGAGAATGACACTAGCAACAACATTGTAGGAACATTGATACTGATTAAGGAACAGTAAAACCTCAGGGTCACTGAGGTGTGAAAAAGGAAGATCTATGAAAGTTATAACAGTGTGGGGGTAACGTTCTCACAAGTGCTACAACCAACAGAATTAGGATGACCGGTACTGTTGAGGATGATTCCCAGATTGAGTGGGAGGTGCGTCTGTCACTCGGTTTTGAGGGTTGCTGGTTTCCACCACAGAGGGTGGACGTGTAGTACTCCAGTTGCCGGCAGGGGGGTAAACTCCTCAGGTGATAGCGACAGTGGCTGGTTCCTCCTCAGTGGGGAGGGGGTTCTCGAGGGGCTTCGGGGGGTTGGTACAGTGGGTGGGTGTCCACTTGCCCGAACCCTCACAACAAGGGTTTTATGACTGAACGTCACGCGTTTCCATTGTTTCCTGGCTTCTTTAAACTGTTCCATTTGCTGTAGACGGGCTTTAGTCATACCTGGGCAGAGGTCGTCGTTGACGAAGATAGTGGTGCCTTTCAGTTTACTGCGTTGATAAACCACTTTGTCACGGTCAGAGGGGGATGAGAATTTTGTTATGATGTCGCAGGGGCGGGAGGAGTTGGGTTTCCCGACGCGTTGAACACGGTCAAACTTTACTTCAGGAAGTTTAAAATGTTCATTCAGCAGGTGTGAAATTTTGCGCTGGAATGACTCGTAGTTGTCGTGGGCATCTTCGGCGACTCCGGCAATCCGCAGGTTGTTTGGCCGCCCTATGTCATCCACATAATCCACCCGGTCTGGTGTTGTCGTTAGTTCCGTTTTGAGCTTGGAATTCTCCTCACTCAGCTGTTGAATTTGGGTCTTGACTGTTCGGATGTCTTTAGTTTCGACGTTCAATTTTTTTTTAAGTCCCTTATTTCCCCTTGCGAGAGTTCCAAGCTTCTTTAAATCTCACTTAGCTGGTTAGCTCGTCAGCTTCTTCTAGCATCCTGATGGTCTCCTTATTCATTTGCTGTATGATGTCCCGTATGAGAGTCCATTGGACTTCCATTATCATATCAGTCAGCTAATGTTTCGTGAAATTTGAATGTTTGATACTAGCAGCTAACTTAGACATATTTTAGCTAGTGAGGGCTGAGTAGCTGGCAGTATGGAGACGGTCTAGTTGTGTGGTCAGCTTTGTGGCCTGGTGGGAGGGTGGACGGTGGGGGTGGACAGGCCTCGGATTACAAGCCGTGGCACTGACGGGAGTTTGGTGGGCCCCACCTGACTTGGTAGACACAGATTCTCTAGTAAATTGACAAATATATCTACTTAGGGGAATCACAGATAGATATTGTACTGGTCACGACACTCACTTGTCATGGTCACAATGACGGCTGGTCTGTTTGAAATCTGATGATTAATATTACTCTTCACGCCCGCAAAACATGTGGATATCTGGTGAGTTATCCCTAGGAAGAAACGCGTTTTCCCTCTCCATAAGTCCCGCCCATTTGGGGTTGTGGGGTATGAGATGTTGGGTCACACTCAGGATGGAATGGAGAAAGGAAACTCACAATGTGCTCTCTAATATACATGTTGTATTGGATGTACAATGCAGCTTGGTGCTGGGAAGGCAGCATGGTTACAAGCGTGATGTAGAGAGAGCTGGTTGGTGAGGACGCTCAGAGAAGGACAGCTTGTGGGTCGCCATGCTCCCCGGCGGGAGAGAGGACCGCCAGGCAGGCGGAGGAGGAGCGAGGGCCTCCAGGCAGCGGCGGCGGAGGAGGAGGTGTGGTGTTGCTGCGGCTGTAGGTAGAAAGAGACAGGTCACCACGAGGTCAGGTCTTAAATAGCTGGGGGTAGGCATGGCTTAGTAGTTGACCCCCGCTCCGTGATGTATGGCGGCGCTGGTTGACCTAGACCACGAGGCATACACTGGGGAATTGGTGGGGTCGGCTACTCAGCGACAAACAGCGTTTGTAGGGGAAAAATCCACTACAATACTGCCCCTTCCCTCCCGGCGGTGTAGGAGACTTGGTGTCTGCAGGGCTGCTTAGCACATGTGAGGCAGAACGGGCGGTGCATGCCTCACGTGAGACAACGGCGATGGCGTGGATGAGCCGGTCGCTGGATACAACTGTCTATATACACACTATCTGTGGGAGAAGAGAGGGAGAAAAAGGGTGTGTGGAGGCGATGAATGTTGTGCTTCCGTCACGGCAGGTACAGAGTCGTCAGATGCGCCTGCTGGGGTGTGTGGGCCTGGGTCAGGAGCAGGGGCTGCGTCAGGGGCGGCAGGGGTTACTGCTGGGCCGGGGTCGGCGTCGGAGGCAGTACTGTAGGGTGTGTCATAGGAGGGAAGATCAGCTAAAACTAATGGCCCATCACTTTTTTGGTAGATTTTAGTGTATATAAACAGAAAATAATTTCAGTTTCAATATTTTGCAACCTTTTGCTAGGTAAATTTTAGCGTGAAATTTATCGAAAATCTAACGTACAGCTGCATTAGTGCATTACAATTAAATAGTGAACATTGCTTTCTGACTTCATTCTTTAACAACCCAACTAACAATATTTTTTTTCTGTTTCAGATTCTGATGCATTTATAAGTTGATAATATTTGCGATGGCTGCTTGTGTCAGGACGAGGAACCAAAAATCCAGCCATCTCAGTCACTATCTTGGGTCTGGGACTGAGCTCCTGAAGTCGGAGTTGCCTACATTGAGAGATGCTTTGAGATACGGTGTTTTAATCAGGCAAATCAGTGAAAAGAACCAAAGAACTTACACAAACAAAGTCATTGCCAGTGATATGACCAAAGCTGTCTTGGCACAGTACACTCTGGCTAACGCTCAGTTCAAGCCTCCAGTCATAACAAGTCAGAAGAAGATTAGTGAGAGACTGCTAGCCAGTTGGGAAAAGGCAAGAGATATCTCTCTTGGGAGAGGAAACTTGCAGTTAAGGACAGCTTTGCCAAGCAACTGGACCAGTTATTTGACATAATTACTTGCAAGTGCCCAATTGTTCTCTGTCCTGAGTTTGGATGCGATCGTGACTGTAAATCCGAGGCCCATCTCCTGTATTTGCAAGCGTGAACTGAAGATTCCTGTGATCGAACTGGCATTTGTCAAAGCACAGAGAGAGAAGACTGGCAGTATAGGGGCTCTCATGATTTCTAGCCAAGATATTCCGGAGTCCAAGAGACAGGAGGCTGCCACAGAGAGACAGAAGAGGAGAAGAGTTGCCGAGGAAAAGAGACTTGAGAAGGCCGATGATTGGAGTCAAGCTGATTCAGAGTTTAATGACTTCCCCATGGCTGATCCGAGTGCTGACCAGTAGAATGGTGACTTTGTCCCTAAACCAGAAAATAATGATCCCAAACCTTCCAGGCATAAGATTCGAAATAGGAAAGATATCCCGAGCATAGCTCTGGCCAGCATGCGACACCACACTGGTCTCAGAGAAACTGCAGAGATAGCAACAGCTGCCTGGATTGACGGTGGTTTGATAACACCTGATGATGTTCACCTGGTGATAGATCATAACAAAGTAAGGAGAGGTCAGGAGAAACTTGTCAGTAACCTAGAAGAGGAGTTTGATAAGGGGATAAGAGAAAATGGAATCAATTGTTTGTTCTTTGATGGGAGAAGGGATGACACTAAGGTGTTCATGAAAGTTGGAGATTCTGACAAGTTGTTCCCTGCCATGGTGAAGGAGGAACACTACTCCTGCTGCAGTGAACCAGGAGGGAAGTATTTGTGGCATTTCACTCCAGAGAAAGATGACATCAGGAAACCAGCTGAGATAGTGGCAGATAACATTGTGAACTGGCTCAGAGAGGAACGCAGACCAGACCCTGCAGGCCATTGGAAGGACAGCACCAACACGAACACAGGGTGGCAAGGGGGGGACATACAGTGGATAGAGCGGAAGATTGGGAGGAAGATGGTCTGGATTGTTTGTGACTCCACACCAACGAGTTGCCACTCAGACATCTGATCCAGGAGCTGGATGGCAAGACTCTTTCAAACAACAGATGGTCTGGTCCTCTTGGCAAGATGCTGGACTCTGCCACTGAGTTAGAAATAAATCCGAGCTTTGAAAAAATCACAGTTGGCCCTCCACTCGTTGAGCTTGCACATACTGTCATTGACGACCTGAGTACTGACCAGTACTATGGTTACATGATTTGCAGTGCCATCAAAACTGGGGTCATGCCTGATAGACTTGCTTACCTGCAGATAGGTCCAGTCTCACATTCTAGGTGGCTCACAACGGCTCTCACGTTCTGCAGAATTTGGGTCGCTCATCATAAACTGAAAGGGAACCAGCTTCACAACCTGAGACTTATTGTCCAATTCATCGTGAGTGTCTACTTGCCAAATTAGTTCAACCCCAAGGTCAAGTCATCGTTCTCCGAAGGTCCGAGGCATGTTCTCTTCCAGCTTGAGCTCCTGAGGAGTCAGCCAAGGAAGGTTGTTCAGATTGTGGAGCAGACTGTGAGGAGATCTTCCTGGTATGCTCATCCCGAGGCAGTTCTGCAGACAATGCTCTGCAGTAAGGATGAGGAGGAGAGAAGAGTGGCAGTCAAAAGATCTTGGATATGAGACTTATGAGAGGATCTGGGCATGACGAATCAGTTGGTGACGATTCCTTCAGGTCAGGAAGACTCCTGAAGTCAATCTAGGTGCCAAGACCCTCACTGATCTCATAGATCTGGATAACATCCAGGCTGGCAGTGAGCCCCTCTACCTGCAGCCTCACCAATGTTCAAGTCAGAGCTTTCCTGGACAACCCCATGCATGTCCCTGCCTGGCCCTCGCACACCCAGGGTATAGAGCGTTGTGTACAGCAAGTGAGCGAGGCCAGCAGTCACGTGTACAGCCAGGAGAGGAGGGAAGGCTACATCCGAGCTCAGGTGGTCAGCAGGGAGGTGATGAGTAGAAACAGAAGCAAGAAAGACATGTTCTCTATGGTGTGCAGCAACACCGGGTCGTAGTAGTAAAACCGGTTTTTGTATTTGATGATTTTGTTTTCTAAAGGAATATTAAATTTAATAAATGTTTCAAGATCATTCGTTTCACTATTCTGGATCATTTTCATCCTAATAAATTAACCTGATACATTTACTTTACTTTAAATAAGCTATTTAGTGGTGTTGGTAAAAGGGTGGGAATACTGAATTTTCATAAGATTTCAAGTTAAAATTTACCTAGCCAAAAATGAAAACTTTTCAAATCTGAAGATATCACATGATTCGGCACATAGAACTACATCATTAATACCATAGGCTGATTTTTCAAACTCAAAAAAAAAAATTCGCCTCCGTATGACACACCCTACTGAGGCAGGACGGGTGTGCTGGGGTCGGTAGGACGTGGTGCTTGGGGCAGGAAGAGGAGCTGGTGTTTGCTTAGAGTAGCAGAACTGCTCTAGGGTGTCTAACCTGCGGTGTAGAGACAGTAGTTGTAGAGCAGATGAGAGCTGCTTCTGTGTGGATAAGCCAGTCTTCCATGTTGCTTGAAGACTTGGAGCGTGATCAATTTCTCCTCCATCCAGTGTGAGTGCGAATCTCCGTGGGTCACCATTTGTGGGGTTCAGGATGTTTGGTTCACACTCAGGATGGGATGGAGAAAGGAAACTCACAATGTGCTCTCTATATACATGTTGTATTGGATGTACAATGCAGCTTGGTGCTGGGAAGGCAGCATGGTTACCAGCGGGATGTAGAGAGAGCTGGTTGGTGAGGGTGCTCAGAGGAGAACCAGCCCGTGGGTCCCCATGCTCGCCAGCGGGAGCGAGGACCACCAGGCAGACGGAGGAGGTGTTGCTGGCTGCGGCTGTAGGTAGAAAGAGAGAGATCGATACGATACGAAGTCTTTAGTTATGAGGTGAAAGAAGATTATTAGGGGTTGAAGGAAAAGTGGTGAAACTGAAATACAGTAGGAGTAGAAAGAATCTGGGCTCAACCAGATCGCTTCATCTTTCTTATTGGTGTTTTGTCTTTGTTCTGCTCCCTTGGGTCGTCAGACCTTTGTATTAATATTGGTTTATTTATATAATGCTGCTTATTATTATTATTTTTATTATTGTTGGAGTTAGTGAGCCCGCCCAGGTCCTTGTGTAACTGGGAGGGTAGTCACATTTTTTTTTTTTGAGGTGTTAGTTAAGTGTTAGTTGTGTTAGTCTAAAGGTACACTGTATGGAGAGGCCTGCCAGGTTCTTAGTGGAGCTGGTTGGTCACTCTCATCTTTATTCCTCTAGTAATGTTTATGTATAAATGTGTATATTGAGGCAGGAGGTGGTACAATTACTTCTTCCTGGCTGATATAGCTGGTTGACCTAGACCACGAGGCATACACTGGGGAATTGGTGGGGTCGGCTACTCAGCGACAAACAGCGTTTGTAGGGGAGAAATCCACTCCAGGGTACTTCAGTTGTCAACGTGTATATTCCACCTTTTCCTGGCAAGCTCAATCTCAGATTAGTTTGTGTAAATCAACTTAAGAAATTCACCAGACCCGTGTCAACTGAGGTTCATCTTTGATCGTGTAGCAGTTGATTTGAATGTAATTTCTGTCATTGCGTGAGTAGCCACCTCTGGCAACTCAGGCCGTATATAAACCTGCGCGTGAAGGAGAAATCCCTTCCTTCACGACTTCCAAATTTATCCCAAATCCAGTGTGTGGGTTATTTGAACACCCCACCTGCTGCCCGGGGTCGGTGGCTACCTAACAGTTTGCCTTATTTGACGATGTCACTGATTCGGCAGGATTAAACTGCTCCAGTCTTGGGAACTAGACCCCAGACTCTCGCCACGTGTCAGACTTCAACCGACCATAACAGCGATCTTCATTTGTTGAGACGTCAGTGTTCTACCATGGGACACTCCGGACAGTTATATGGTCCACAATGTTTGTTATATATGGTTGGGGATAATTATCTGGAATATAATTATCCCTTGTTGGGTAGTGAACCCATATAAATTGTATCAGTAATAACGTGTTGTGTTGTGAGTGCATCCTCCATAGGTACTAACAACAGTTCTAGTGAAGGTACCATATGTAAGTTTGTCATGTAGCTGTATGTAATGTTATGTACCACCAGTAATGTTGTAAGAAGTAAGGAGTATCTAAGTGGAATTGCAGTTCAGTAAAGCCAGGGAGTTGATCCTTGTAGTTGTATTATACTACCAGATTCTGGGGTCACTAAGTCTAAGGGGATAACTTGACTCTAATCTTAATTTCTAATGGTCGCTACCACCAGACCCCCTCTGGACAGCATGTAGCTCGTTAGGTAGCGTGCAGAGTGGACTAGGCATTGGGTTAGGTTTTCCATTGACCAGATCGATAAGGGTAAAGAATGGTGAAACCATAACATGTCTTAATTAATTTATTCCTTATAAAGCATACTGGTAAAAAACATACACATGGATGGGTCTTCCTCGGAAGAACAACGAAAATGTTGGTTACCCAGATGGGCACCAGACTCTTAAATTCATGGCGTGTCATCCACCTACTTATTGCATAACAATCTGTGACCACCTTACCTCGGTCATTCCTTCTTACACTATCCCTTTACATATCAGACTGCTCCACCTGTATGGAATATAGCACCGTCGGTTATCATACATAGTAGCACCATCTCAACACACATGTTACACTCCATACCTGCAAGTATGGGACTCCTTGTGACTTTTAGGTATAACCAACAGGCACCTCGTTCTCACACCGCCCTCGGTGGGTAGAGACGAGGGCTTCACCTAGAGTCATACAAGCACTATTTCTACGCCTGGTATTATAGGTCGCTCCAAGTGACGACTGCAGAGTTTCTCACGGTTTCCTTATTTGTGACTACTCACTTGGAGTGGTGTGTTGGTAATCCACAGGTTCACAGTAGATTGGCATAACTGGGAGTAGTCACCACCTGTTGTGACGCTCAGAGGGATAATGGCGGCCGGGCGGCAAGGCACTCCGACAGCATGGCACCTGCGGTGATGGTAGAACGGGAAATACTAAAAAATAATGCCTGACGGGCGGTTATCATACCCCCTAACACATTACTACAACACTTATATATCCGGCAAAGCTTTAAACTGTAATAACTTCTATATAAACCTTAATTATAGGGCGGGATATAGCCCGCTAGGACACTGACCTGTGGTGATAGTAGAACGGGAAATACTGAGGGCATTGCCCGCCGCTCTTCACCGCATAGGCCTACAGTTTCCAATCTTTAATTTTTACTTTTATTTCTTACGGTTCTCACCTGAACACTTTTCGGTATATTGTCACTCATGCCGTATAAACACATATTTTAATCCTAAATTACCCTCTAAGGTAAGGTCTTGGTTTGCTAGTTTCATGGGTAAATTCACTGGGTTATAATATCCACGCCCACCCCCGAAGCGGGTACATGACGCACCTTGAAACAAAGGCTGAAGGTTCATGGCGGGGGTCTATCAACTTCACTTAAAATTGTAATGAGGGATCCTCCTCTCACACATTGCACTATTTGAGGACAGACATAAGATTCTCTGATCACTGTACCTGTCGTGGGTATATGTCACGTGAGGATACGAGGTGTATTAAGTTCATACCGACGCATACAAGATATTTCCTTTCAAGTATAGTTTCTGGATCACTTCCAACACCTCACATAGTTCTGATACATTTATCCTTTTTCCAGATCATTGTTCTCATGTATTTTCATATGATATCTGTGGAAGTTATGTTCGCTACACGCTCACAGACGTAAATAGTATAACCTTCAAACCCTGGTCCACACTTAGTCTTACAGTACACTAGTCCGGCTCAACTGGACTTTAACATTCATCTTATGCATACCCTGAGTTCTCCTTAATGATATGAATACATACACTTAATATGATATAACTGTACCTGGATACAATACAACACATGGTCTAGGAACATTGAGTAGGTGAGTTGTCCTTTATCAATGTTTCCCGTTTTCTGAGGTTCTACAGGCGGTGGATTTGAATGTTATATAGCATAATATGAATTAAATGGGATTTTTAGGAATGACAATGATGTGCGCACTACAGTATGTAATATAATGTACCACCAGTAATGTTGTAAGAAGTAAGAGTATCCACTTGGAGTTGCAGATGAGTAAAGCCAAGCAGTTAAACCTTGTAGTTGCATGTTAATGACATCTCTTCCCTAATTTAATTTCATATTACTAAACCCTTTCTTAGAGTATATTAAGGGTATCTTTTCCCCTCAGTATTCACCTTTATTTTTGTCCAATCATTTGATACCAGAATTACAGTACCCATGTGCCCTAACTCTCGCCATGCTACCAAAGGACTGAGGTTATGAAGCAACTATGAAATGAAATAATTAGACAGATCACATGAAGGAAATAAGACACAGAAAGAAGTTGAATTAAGAATACAAGGGAGAAGAAGAAAATCCCCGCCCTTATAATGGTGGCAGCGTGTTCCCCGCTCTTATACACTAGTCACTCACAAATCAGATTTCCTAGAAATCAGACTGGGTACTCCTGGAAAAACCCTGTTTTTCGACGAAAAACACGGAGCTCCTACATATGTCCTACCACCACACACACAGTACTTATTGGCAAGTACTGGGCTTGCACCGGCTCCTGAATGTACCTGAACCTGCTCCAGTGTTGGTTAATTCTGGTCGGTGCCGTCACAACACTTTCTGGCAGCTTATTCCAAGAGTTCACAACTCTCACTCCAAAAAAGTTTGCCCTCACAGTTTTCTGGACTTGAGACTTTTTCAATCTTGAGCTGTGACCCCTTGTGTGGCGAGCGTCCGCCAGCTCCAAGTAAAGACACTCGACTGAGTAGTGTCCCTTGAGATGCTTATACACCTCAATTAGGTCACTCCTTGCCCGTCTGTAGTATAAGCTAGGCAAGTTCAGGCGCTCCAATCTCTCAGGGTAGTTGAGGTGCAGAAGTGCAGGCACCAGTCTGGTGGCCCTCCTTTTAACATTTTCACCCAACTGACAGTCCCTAGCATATCTCGGGGACCAGACGGGGTGACAATTCTCCAGATGGGGAATCACTTCACTCTGGAAGATAGTTACAAGGGACGGACCTTTTTATAAGACCTAATAATTTATTTGCCTGATTTACCTTCTTCTCACAATGGCCCGAGAACTTCAGCTCATTGTCAACATACACACTTAGCTACTTCTCACATTCAGTCTTAAATAGTGCAGTTTCTTCATCCCGTTGGGACATATGATACGCCTCCTTACCATTGGTACGCCTCAGGTGCATCCTCTTACACTTCGTGACATTGAATCTCGGCAGCCATTTTTTCGACCATTCCTGGAGCCCACAGAGATCCTTCTGCAGCTCTTCACAGTCCGCTTGGTTCTTGATTTCCCGAAATAACTTGGCGTCTTCCTCAAACATTTGTATGGAGGAGTGTACAATGTCAGGCATGTTATTTATGAAACAAACAAAGAACAGTTAGCCCAGTACCCTACCCTGTGGTACCCCGCTTGTGCCATTAATCACCACACACTGCTTGCTGTCATATAGAAAGTCTTCTATCCACGCTAGGACATTTCCCCGAATTCTGTACCCTTCCAGTTTGTTCTTCAGGCTTTCATGGGGTACACTGTCGAAAGCCTTGGCAAAATCTAGGTATTTATTGTCGATATTGCCACCCCGTTCCAGAATATGGGTCCAAATATCGAATACCTTGAGCAATTGTGTTAAGCAGGAGCGCCCCGGCATAAAACCGTGTTGGCAATCCTTTACAAGGTTGTTTCGTAGTAGATGTTCCATCGGGGCATCTCTGATAATGCTTTCAAGTGCTTTACATATTATGCTGGTCAGGGTCACCTGTCCATAGTTGTTTATGGAGTGACGATCGCCCTTCTTGAAGATGGGACTCACATAAGCCATTTTCCAAACAATGGGGACCTTTTCTTCATCCAGGCATTTACAGAACAGTATCTTCAGGGCTCGGCAAGCTCGTTACACAACTCTTTTAGCACTCTGGGATGTACCATGTCAGGGCCGGGACTCTTATGGACCTTTAGCTTTGACAGTTTATTTCTTATTCCCTCTTGTGTGAACACAAAGTGAGTCAGAGCTGTGTCGAACCGTCTGTCCTAAAACGCAGGGAGGCTAATCACATTCTCTCTTGTGAACACCGAGGACAAGAAGCTGATCAATACCTCAGCTTTATTCTGGTCAGAATCTGCCTAACCACCATCTTCAAGCCTCAGATCTGATACTCCTACTCGCGTTTTTAATTTCGACTTTGCATAGCAGTAAAACGCCTTTGGGTCTGACTTGACCTCGCTTGCATCCAGCCTCTGGAACTCCTTTTCAGCCCTTCTACAGTCTGCCTTTGCTTGGTTTCTGGCTCTTGCATACATCCTCTTGTCCTGTTCATTGCTTGACCTAACCCACGTCTTGAATTTCTGGGTTTTCTTCTTAACCTTGTCGACCGCCGCATGGTTCATGCGTAGGGATCCACTCGTATTCCTAGAGGCACTGGGTTTGGTCTTGGGTATATATTTATCGATCAAATGGGTCACTTTACTAGTTATGATATTCAGCGTAGTGTCTGCGTTCTTGTGCCTTTGTGAGTCAGGCCAGTGGATACCCCTTATCATGGGTTGCATTAGGCTTACCCACGCAACCAACTCCAAAGCTTGTTTTGCTAGAGATAAGGCACCTGGCGAGGCATAACTGGGACATATATTTTCCATTAGTGGTATGTTAGCCAGCCTATATAGGGAGGCCAGTGAGACAGTGCTGTACTGTTCATCGCCTCACACCGATAAACCTCATTTTAAGTAGTATCCCCTTATCCATGGGTTAGCCAAGACGCCCACCTTCTCCCTCCTGAAGGGAGCAGGACACCACACAGAGTCCTCCACCGCCACTGCGCCCTGTGGACCGTCGTCGACACGAGATTACGTGTGTTAACCTAGGTTGTTATCCCCATGGAAATATCACGTGTGGAAGACTGGTTGCGACAAAAGCAATCCAGGCTTGTCGATTGCACCTAAGTAGTTAATTCAAGTTACGCTTACCAGTTCTCCTTGCCGCGACAACCGTCTGCAGTGACTGTCAGTGATGCAAGACTATGTGTGGTAACCCAAGAGTACTTTTTGTTGTTATTCCCCGTAAAAGAAGTTCTTGTGATGATGCCTGGTTGCAACTTTTTCAATCCAGGCTGGCAGTAAATGTATCACTTGAAGAATTAAGGCTCTATTAAGTCATACCCACAGTAGAATAATCACATGTGTCCCAAGTTGAAAATTCTCTTTCAGAAGATCAATTGTATTACAGTATGAACGCGAGTGACTCATATATCCATGCAAATTGTAAATCATTGTATGGAAGCTTGACAAATAAATGTAAGTGCAATTATCTGCCTGTATCTGTGATCCTATCTTATTATTAGTAAAGGTAATGCCTGATTGGTTACTGGAGATGTTCGGGGTACTTGGTTGTAACTACAGGAGCGAACATAAACACCTGTAGAGTTCTGTAGGTTCTTATTCACAGAAATATATAGGAGTGCGCTCACAGGCGCAGGTAGTCCTTACACTCCTATAGGGTCAACTGACCTCACTCTGACCTCTCAGGCGACATGTGGTAAGTGGTACATTAGCAGCTTTCAGATGTCGCCAGGCACATTTATCTAAGCGTGTGGTGACATGAAACAGGGGCATTGCCACACGCTACTGACTAGAGAAGTAATGTATATATATAGAGAGTACATACATGGTATACATACAACATACATAATATACATACACCTCCCCTCCCCCTATACGCTCATAGCAAAGTCTTGAGAGGACCTTTTCCTGTGGATCCGTTCTGAGCGTCGAGGCGATTACTCACTGGGGGGGGGGATATGGGATTCAGCACTGGTGACGGGGTCAGCGGGATGCGTTACGGGGCGGAGGAAACGGCGGTTCCTCCACCACACCCTACCGCTGGGTAACCGCACCTGGTAGTCCCATGACCTGCCAAGACCCATGACTACGCCCACTTTGTCCCAACGTAGGGAGGTCGGTTCCTGGACACGGACTTGGGTGCCGACACTCAACCTGGGAAGAGGACGGGCGTGGTCGTTGTGGCAGGCGGCGACGTCTTGAATACGTTCGGCGGCTCGGCGATCAAAATCCTCTGTCTTGGCCTGCCACTCCTTGGAGAAGGATTGAGGGTGAGCAGGGACACAAGAACGGAGGGGGCGTCCATACAAGACCTGGGCAGGGGAGCGTCCGGTGTAATTGGGTGTGTTGCGGAGCTCAAGGAGACCCAGGTCGAAGGCCTCGCAGTCAATATTCCCAGAAGGGGCAACTTTGAGGATGAGGTGCTTCAGGGATTTGACAGCAGCCTCATCGTGGCCGTTGGACTGCGGGTAATGAGGCGGTGACAACACATGCCGAACTCTCCATCGGTCGAGGAACGCAGCAAAGTCCCGGCTTGTGAACTGGGGCCCTCCGTTGGTTCGCAGGCGTACAGAAACGCCCACGAACGGAAGTAGTGGCGGAACTTGCTGATGGTGGCGGCAGATGTTGTATCATTACCGCACTTGATGACAACCGGCCAACCCGAGAGACGGTCGACGATAACCAGGAAGGACTCTCCTGACACACAGAAAAAATCGGCCGACACAGACTCAAAGGGGCGGGTGGGGTTGTCGTCACTCATGAAGGGTTCCTGCTGCTGGCTGGGTTGTAGTACTTGGCGGGGCTTACACGCCTGGACTGCATTGGAGATGGCGGGGTCGATGCCAGGCCGGAACACAGTCTGTCTTGCATGCCGTATGGTGGCCTCGGCTCCACGGTGACTGTCGTGGAGGCGAGCCAAGGCGTGGGGACGTGAAGCAGCAGGGACAACTACCGAAGGAGAGGTGTCACTGGCCAGAGGTAGGGGTAGGGCGGCAGCAGGGTAGTTGCTGCTCCCTTCGTGCACCCTGTTGGCGTATTTTACCTCGAAAATCGGTGTTGGGAAGTCCTGGGAGATGATGGCCAACTCTTAGCAATGTCTGTAGGACAGCAAAGGAGTCGGGACACCATTATGCACGTCAATCCATGCTTGACACGACCTGTTGCCAAAGGTGACATGTGCATAGAGTGAACCTAGGGCTGGGGCCATCTGTGAACCGTCTGCCGTAACGCGGAGGTCCTTGGGAGGCGGTCCTAGATCACTTGGAGAGAGCCCCAAGCATTCCAAATGCTGGAGACCGATGACCGTAGCCTCAGCGCCGGTGTCGGGCAGCATCTCGAGACAGGATGACACACTGCCGTAGGTCACAATGACGCTGACGTGCTGGGGAACTTTGGTCCTGGGACGAGAGGAGTACACCCTCCTAATATGGGTCGGGCTTTGTCCAGGGTCGTCGTGCCTCTGATTTGGCGACTGTGGGCGGCCCTCACTGGTGGAAAGGCGCTGCTGCTTCCGCCGACGCTGTCCCTTAGGTTTGTTGGGCGGAAAACACTTGTCATGGTGGCCCAGATGACCACACACATTGCACTGGACGCCTTTGGCTGGGCACCGTACTGTAAGTGACCAGTGGCCCTTGCGGTCACAACTGTCGCAGGTAGACTCAGCGGCTGGACATACCTGTGTCCCGTGCTGCTTACCACAGCTGTTGCAAAGGAAGCCGGGCGTGGGCGTTGGGGTAGACTTCTTGTCTTTCTTGTATTGGGACATGGCCCGTACAGCTGTAGGGGGAGCTCGGATGGCAGAGGTAGCACACCTGGCAGCCTCGTTGGAGCGACATTTCTGTCAATACATCCTTAAGAGAGGAGGGAGAGTCGAGGGAGATGAGACGTTGGACAAGCTCCTCGTCCTTAACACCCATGAGGATAACCTGCTTCAAGTGGGTCTCCTCGCACTGCTGGTGATTTCCGGGACATATGTCTATCTCTTCCGAGGCTCTCTTGAGTCGTACGTAGAAATCGTCAAAAGTCTAGCCCTCCATTTGTCTACACCTAAACACTTCCCTCCTGCGGAGAGCTTCATTCCGCTAACCTTTGATGTACCGTTCCAGAACATCCAGTACCTCCTCTACAGACAACAAAGACGTCGGGGGCACTTGCAACGTGTGTTCCAACACATGATGCGTTCCCAAAGACAGGCACATACGTAGCTGAATGAGTTGTTTGGTATGTGGCAAGCTCTGGAGAGCCACCATTGTAGCATAATCAGTCCACCCTCGCCGCCATTCACGAAAAGTCTGGAAAGTCTCATCAGGCTTCAAGGTGGGTGGGGGTTGGACAACCACTTTGGTAGAGGGCATTGACGAGGTATCTGAGCCAGTCGGTACCGGAGTAGTGGAAGGGCCAAGGGCTTGATTAGCAGTGAGGCTAGATATCAAAGCTGCAAACCTTTCGTTATCTTCCAATCTCCGTTGGTGGTCCTCAGCACATCTTTTCGCTTCGTCCAGACGCCTCTCCTCCCTCATAAGCTTCATCAGAGCAATTATCTCTTAGGACAAGGGTGAGGGTCGAGGGGTGTGGCTGGGAGATGTGTTGGGAGAGGGTGGGGCGTCGAGCTCTGACTGGTCATCCATCTCTGTAGAGCTGTCATCAGTCTGACTCATCCGGGCGCTTGGGACACCGCTACGTGAGGCCCGGGGCATAATTACTTTATCTGTATATTGTATCTCAAACCAGTGTTGATCGGTCAGCCCGTCGTATCAACCAGATCTGAGACAACAAAATTAATTGAATACACAGATAAGTCTTATATATATATATATATATATATATATATATATATATATATATATATATATATATATATATATATATATATATATATATATATATATATATATATATATATATATATATATATATATGAATAAATCACCGCAGTCGGTGTGTCCATACGTGAGTTGGTGTGTGTAGGCGGTGGCAGCGCGGAGGGAGGCGGTGGGGGGTGAGCCGTGGGGGTAGTTACCCTCCAGGCAGCCAGGGACGGTCACGCTGTTGCACCACTCCTCACAAATGCCCTATATCAGCCTTCCACCTAGGGAATCCTTTAAAACAAGGACACACACTTTAACACTACACACACACACGAGGGGCTCTTAAAGACACTTCACAGGAATATGTGGTCACTGCACACTGCTCAAAACTCTAAAAAGGCACTCAGCTGTAGACCTAAACAACAGGTTCAGCACCTTAAGTGACGAGTGTGAGGAAGGTGCTAGTAACACCACGAGTGCTACTCCCTCTGTTAGTGTGGAGAGAGGGAGTAGCGCAGGTAAGAAATCACCACACTCAGGTAAGGTCAAATGTGTTTCTGTCATGGGAGACTCGATGGTGAAGTATTTAGGTAACAATCTCTGCACTAAAGTTAGGAAGCTCGAGTGTCTCCCCGGGGCAGGGATAGGTAGAGTACTGGAGAGAGTGGAGAACGTCATTGATGACTGTGGAGACAACCCCATAGTCTTACTCAGTGCAGGAGGCAATGACGTAGGTAAGCTTACCAGTGTCGAACTGCGTAAACTGTATAGGGAAGCTCTAGATAAGATTAGGGTGAAGGGTGGAACTCCTATTGCTTGCTCTATCCTACCTAGACGTGGTGCCAGTCGTGAATGGATGTCCCGTGCAATTGGTTTCAATTGCTGGTTGGAAGAACAGTGTAAAGAGCTGTCGACGCCATTCATTGATAGTTGGAGCCTGTACTATGGTGATGATAGTATGTATGCAAGGGATGGGGTGCATTTAAGTAGGAAGGGGGTGGCGGTGCTAGCGAAGATAGTTGACAGGGTAGTAAAGGTGGGGTTTTAATATGTCCAAATCCCATCAATGGTAAAGAGAGGAAAATACCATGTGAAAATAACAGCAGTGAAACAGAAGTAGATAATGCTGAAAATATAGTTAGTCATAATAACAAACATCAAAGTAATAAATGTAAAACAGATAGAAACGGAAGAAATATATTGAGTGTTTATTATACTAATAGTAGAAGCTTGTGTAACAAAATGGACCAGCTCAGAGCCATTGTTAGTAAAGAGAACATAGATATAATTGCAATAACGGAAACATGGATAAATTCAAACAGCAAACATTTTTTAGCAGAATTTCATATTCCAGGATATAACCTATTTAAATTTGACAGAGTAGGAAGGAGAGGGGGCGGTGTAGCAGTGTATATCAGGGTGTCATTAAAAAGCTGCAATAAATCAAACATTAAAACAAATAGCGACAATGAAAGTATTTGGGTAGAGATTGGTGAGGGCAATGAGTCCGTAGTCATTGGTGTTATATATAGACCACCTAATTTGAGTAGGAACGATGGTAAATTGCTATGGGAGGAAATAAAGAAGGCATCTGATAGAAACAATGTATGTATTCTAGGCGATTTCAAATTTTCAGGCTTAGATTGGAAAAATCAACTTAGCGATAATGAATCTGAAGATTTTCTAGAAGTAGTACAAGATAGTTTTTTATATCAATTCATAAACTCGCCCACTAGAGGAAATAATATCCTCGATTTAGTTCTCAGTAATAATGAAAGTCTAGTAAAAGATGTTGGGATTGGAGACGAACTAGGAAACAGTGATCATAAAGCCATATATTTTAACATAATATGGAATGGCAGGAAGAAGGAAAATTCGGCCTTGATACCGGATTTTAGGAAGGCAAATTACGGTAGCTTAAGGAGAGACCTAAGGGATGACCCTATGGTCAAAAGATTAATCCCCCCCCCACACCTCCGGAAACTGTCAACTTAGGACGGGAGAACCCCGAATTTAATTTAGCAGCTACTTATGAACAATTTATTGCGACAATCCATAATGCTCAAAATAAACACATCCCTAAAAGAAAATTCAGATCGATAAGGAACCAACCAAAATGGATGAATAATAGACTCTTAGATCTTCTAGGGAAAAAGAAAGGAGTATATAGAAAAGTTAAGAAAGGCGAAAATCACTTACTTGGTTACTATCAGAACCTAACAAGACAGGTAAAAACAGAATTTAGGAAAGCAAAGAGAAATTATGAAATCAAGGTAGCAAATGAATCGAAAAATAACCCCAAAGCTTTTTATCAACTGTATAAATCAAAGGACAGGAGAAATGACTGATGATGAGTTAGAAATATGTAGTACGTTAAATAGTCATTTTCGCTCCGTATTCACAAATGAAAACCTAGCACAGTTTCCAGAAGTTCATAAGGTATATAACGACAGTATAGAAAATATGTTGATGAATATCAATATTACTAGTAACGATGTGCTTAAAGTAATTAACAAAATGAAGCCTCATAAATCGCCTGGTCCAGACGAGGTATATGCTAGAATATTAAAAGAATGTAGAGATGAGTTGAGTAATCCATTAGCAGTTTTATTTAATAAGTCATTAGAATCGGGCCTAGTGCCAGAAGCTTGGAACTTGCAAATGTAGTTCCGATTTTCAAAAAAGGTGATAAATCAATTGCATCAAATTACCGTCCCATCAGTCTCACGTCAATCATAGGCAAGTTGCTAGAGTCAATTATTGCTAAAAAAATCAGAAGCCACCTTGAAACATTCAACTTAATTCATTCTTCTCAGCACGGGTTCACCCAGGGACGTTCTTGTCTCACAAATTTGCTTAGCTTTTTCTCAGAAGTACAGTATATGAAGCGGTAGATAATGATAAGTCATATGATATAATTTATTTAGATTTCAGTAAAGCATTCGATAGAGTCCCTCATGAGAGTTTGATAAGGAAGGTAGAAGCACATGGAATAGGTGGATCATTATTAAAATGGATTAGGTCATGGTTAACTGGTAGGAAACAAAGAGTCAGTATAAATGGATTTAAGTCAGACTGGGGTGCGGTCAAAAGCGGAGTTCCCCAGGGATCTGTATTAGGCCCTCTGCTGTTTGTTATAT
This sequence comes from Homarus americanus, assembly GCF_018991925.1. Lineage (NCBI taxonomy): Eukaryota > Metazoa > Arthropoda > Malacostraca > Decapoda > Nephropidae > Homarus > Homarus americanus. The sequence goes on from NW_024749170.1 coordinate 46,868, forward strand.
TCATTAATGATCTTGATTTAGGTATAACTAGTAGGATTAGTAAATTTGCAGATGATACCAAAATGGGGAGAGTGATAAATTCAGACAGTGACTGGCAAATGAATTTTAATACTGATAAATGCAAGGTACTACAGATAGGGAAGACGAATACAAACGTTAAGCATAAACTAGGTAACACGGAAATAGAAAACTCAGATTGTGAAAAAGATCTAGGTGTATTTGTTAGCAACGACTTGAAACCTAGAAAACAATGTATTAGCGTTCGCAACAAGGCAAACAGGATTCTTGGGTTCATATCTAGGAGTGTGAGTAACAGAACTGCTGACGTTATCTTGAAACTTTACCTAGCATTAGTGAGGCCACACATGGATTATGCGGTTCAATTCTGGTGTCCTTATTATAGAATGGACATAGATTCTTTGGAGAGAGTACAAAGAAGAATGACAAAAATGATCCATAATATTAGAAACCTTCCATATGAAGAAAGACTGAAAAGCTTAGGCTTGCATTCATTAGAGAGGCGTAGAGTTAGGGGAGATATGATAGAGGTGTTCAAGTGGGTAAGTGGGATTAACAAGGGTAAAATGGAAGATGTTCTGAAGCTCAGTAATAACGAAATAACTAGAACAAATGGCTTTAAATTAGATAAATTCCGATTCAGAAAGGATATAGGCAAGCACTGGTTTGGTAATAGAGTTGTGGATATGTGGAATAGGCTACCGAGTGCTATAGTAGGATCGGGGACGCTAGGGAGCTTCAAGACGAAGTTGGATAGGCACATGGAAGTGCTGGGATGAGTGTGAAAGGGATCTGCCCTGTATGGGCCAGTCGGCCTCCTGCAGTATCCCACTTTCTTATGTTCTTATGTTCTTATTCAAATGAATTTTTGGGGGAGACAATGGCGATGGATGACGGAGTTGACGGAGAAGGTAGGTCTACCCGTCTTGATTTTACATGAACGCACTTATTTCCACTTTATCGAACACTTGATACTCACTGCGCCATGAAGAGTGTTCGGGGTACTTGGTTCTAACTACAGGAGGGAACATAAACACCTGTAGAGTTCTGTAGGTTCTTATTAACGGAAATATATAGGAGTGCGCTCACAAGCGCAGGTTGTCCTTGCACTCCTATAGGGTCAACTGACCTCACTCTGACCTCTCAGGCGACATGTGGTAAGTGGTACATTAGCAGCTTCCAGATGTCGCCAGGCACATACATCTAAGAGTGTGGTGACATGAAACAGAGGCATTGCCAGATGCTACTGACTAGAGAAGTAATGTATATATATAGAGTACATACACATACTACATACAGAATATACATACAGTTATGACAAAGTATGATCAATAAATTTGATGGATGTTGGAAATTAATGGAATTTATTAAATTATCATTTATCAAGTATAAATCATGGAATGTCGAGTGGTGGAGTGAACTTATGCGTAGATACACCATAATCTCCTGTAAGTACCAGTGAGAAGATTTCGAACTCTACGGTAAGAAATATAAGAAACACAACATATTATAATCGTTATATAAGAGAATCCACTCATACATCACCACGAAAACCAAAACCATGACACCCTTCATCTCTTCTCTCATCCCGCCGTAATTACTCCTGTAATATTTGTACCTTGGCCTGGCTTTATCTTGAACTACGTAACAGTTAAATCTGAATGACAAAACTACATGGTGACTGGTGACAACTGGGGCAAGGTGTTCCTGTTTGGTCACCATACCCTCCTCGTTTCTTACGATGAGGTCTAGTGGCTTGGGTGTTTCCTCCCCTCTGTAATGTGTCGGGTCTTTAACATATTGGAACAGAAAATTATCTCTCAGAGTTTATACAAAAAGAGTAGCAGGGTTATTCACGTCATTTGGGGTGAACTCGTTTCTCCAGTCGATGTCGCCATTGTTAAAATCCCCCATGATAAGGAGGTGGCTAGAGTTGAGCATCGCCGGGTTGTCTATTAAGGCTCTGAAGTTCCTTTGATTTAGTGTGATACAGTTTGGGGATCTGTAGATACACTCGACAAAAAGTAATTTTACACCCTGATGGAAAAATAAAACTGGTACAGATACCATAAAAAGTAGGTTTGGTGAAGATAACGTAGCCTGTCATAATGATCAGCCGTTTGGAGTAGGTCATTTGAGATGTAAGTGTGTCCCCATAAAATCTGGGCAGAAGAGACTCCATTGTACCCAACCGTGATCAGTGGCGTCGTGACACCAATTCCATCACTACTTCTACCCTGAGCCCCTCCACTTTACCATCAACTCTCTCGGTGATCATCCTCAACCTCAGCCGCCATCACGTCTCCCTCTGAATCAGTGTTAACAAGCTAATAAGTAAGTGTTAACATGATCTACAAGTGAATTTAATTTAGTATACATTAATTTTATCATCCATACTTCTTGGCCTCAGATGATCCACGTTTTTTTCTCTCTCTGTCACACACAACTCATTCATGAGAGTTTTATTATTTTATTATCTGTTTACTAAGACGCATCTAAGTCTGTGTGGTTCGCATCCTACACTGGTAAATCACTGATTTCGGATTCGGACCTTCAATAGCCTGTGTGATCAAAGACACATACAATAAACATGTACTAAATGACTTGTGGCAAAAACCTATCTGCTTCACCTAATCCAGGTTACAAAGAAGAATGGACGAGCTAACGGTTCTGGGTAAACACAAGAAATATACTCTGCCACGTTCGTAGAGTGATGCGGTATATATAATTTGTAATAAAAGTTTAAAGTCTCCAACAAACTCATCGCCAGGTCTGCCGCTCATCCGACTGTCTGTGTCCGATAGCGTTTTCTTAAAATTAATTAGTAATTCTTTGTAGAAAACTTCCAAATGTCGAGGTATAACTTAGATATTTTTAGCACAAATGAACCCGTCCAATAAAAGGCAAAGAGACAACACAATGCAGGGGCAGTATTGTCTTCTGGCGTTTTTGTATAGTAAAATGTAATTACTATTGACTTTGGAATATTCCCAAATATCAAGTGCACATGGCCTTAAAATGGCCTCAAAATGTCCATGATATTGGACAGATTTCAAACAATTTTCCCCAGCTGGTCTCGCCGTGCTCACCATGTTCCCCCACCCACATCTTTTGATATGCCTGGATCCGCCCTGCAATGTTTGAATTAATGTTGTTTAATGAACACATTTGTATATAAAAATCAGTTTTTATTTATTAATTACAACAATCAGTTGTTGTACATCAGCGATATTGATATTCACACGACTCCTTTACACTTAGCATATTCTTCTATAGTGATAAGGGCATTTAGGTTGGACAACTACTTCCAGGGTTCATCAAGGCAGATGAAAGAAATTTACCCAAAGTAGATGTGTTTATGATTGTAGAGTATTATCAAGAACTCCGCCATCCATCTATGAAGCACGTTAAATTACATCTGTCATCTGATCATCTCAGCCCATTCCCTGGTCATGGTCGTCCCTAGTCCTTCCACAACATTAAATATAAACATCAGTGACGAAAACTTACATTTTCCAGACATGAAAGAGAGAACAGTGATGAAAACTTCCATGTTGAAGTTATCAGTCTTTGTATCATTTAGGCAGTCAGTAAATAAATACACACGAAGATACTGGAGCAGTAATTTATTTTAACCTACAAAATAAGGCATACCTGTGTATATCAACATTGTATATGGCCACAAGTCTTGTATTTCTGCTGGTAACAACACTTACACTACAGCTGGCTGCCTCCAGGCTCCTCCTCAGCTGCTTGAGCCAACCAGTGATGATCACAACCAATCACGGAGCTTTTCGCAGTCACGTGGTTTCTTAGCTAATTTAACTCTTATTTTTTTTTACCCTTTTTGGCGAAATTTATTTAAAAATAACATTACCATAGTAAATTTAAGCGTTTTATTTACCCATTGACCTGCAATCTTACGGAAAAAATTCCGACCGACAACTCGTCCATTATAGTACGTCAAGCTGTTAAACCCAAGACGTAAAGTTGTATTGCTCAAAGCTTTAATGAACAACAAAGTTAGTGGTCGGATGGTGAGGTTCTTTGTGTTTTTTGTTTTTATTTTGCGTATCTTTTTATATAAAACAGAGAAGTCTATCTGTCTGTCTGTTTGTTTATTTGTTTATTTGTTTATTTGTTTGTGCGTCCGCACGAGAATCTCAGAAAGGCCGAGGAGAAAGGCAGTGAAGAAATAAGCAAAGCATTGAACAGCTACTTTTTATCAGTTTTCACAGAAGAAATTTGTGAGGAAATTCCTGAGGTGGAACTGATATTTAGGGGATAGGAATAAGAGAAATTAAAGAATATCACTATTAGAAAAGAGGATGTTCATAAGAGGAAAAATGAATTAAAGAAGACAAAATCCCCAGGGCCGGACGAAATTTTCCCTCGAGTCTTGAAAGAGTGTAGGAAACAGATTAGCGGACCCTCGTAAACTTATTTACAAAATCATTAGACACGGGATTTGTGCCAGACTTGTGGGAACGCGCAAATGTAGTACCCATTTTCAAAAAGGGAGACAGAGCATCAGCGTCAAATTACCGGTCGATTAGTTTGACGTCAGTAGTGTGCAAATTTCTTGAATCAATTATAGCAGATAGCATTCGATCGCATTTAGATAGAGGCAAATTAATCTACGACTCTCAACATGGGTTTACAAAGGGAAAATCTTGTCTAACAAATCTGCTGACGTTTTTTAGGAAAGTCTTCGAGGTAGTAGATAATGACGAAAATTACGATGTTATTTACTTAGACTTTGGCAAAGTATTCGACAGAGTACCGCATCAGAGGCTTCTGAGAAAAGTTAAGGCTCATGGTATCGAAGGGAAAGTTTTAAATTGGATAAAATCATGGCTCACCGATAGAACGCAGAGGGTCAGCGTAGATGGTGTTAAATCTGAGTGGGGCTGTGTAACGAGTGGGGTTCCCCAGGGTCAGTACTAGGCCCACTCTTGTTCATAATCTACATAAACGATCTAGATACTTGGATCAGCAGTAACATAAGCAAGTTTGCGGATGACACCAAAATAGGGCGGCAGATTAATTCAGGGCAGGATGCAAATACACTACAGGAGGATTTAAATAAACTGCAGGGGTGGTCTGTAAAATGGCAAATGAAATTCAACATCAGCAAGTGCAGCGTACTTAATATTGGAAGAACAAATACTGTCAATGTATACAGCCTTAGCAACATCAACCTAGAGAAGTCGACTTGTGAAAGAGACTTATGGGTATTTGTAAGCCCGGACCTACGGCCTAGAAAACAGTGCGTTAATGTTCGAAAGAAGGCAAAAAGAGTATTAGGTTTTATATTTGGAAGTGTAAGTAATAAGAGTGCAGAGGTCTTATTGCAAATATATTTTGCGCTAGTCAGGCCGCACCTCGACTATGCGGTTCAGTTCTGGTGCCCCTATTATAGAATGGATATCAATTCACTGGAGTCGGTGCAGCGAAGAATGACGAAAATGATTCCGGGACTTAGAAACCTACCATATCAAGATAGGTTAAAGAAACTAAACTTGCATTCCTTAGAAAGACGAAGAGTGCGGGGAGATATGATAGAAGTATTTAAGTGGATGAAAGGAATCAATAAAGAGGATATAGATAAAGTTCTTATAATATCCGAGCAGGATAGGACTCGGAGCAACGGATTTAAGTTGGATAAGTTTAGGTTTAGGAGGGAGATAGGAAGGAACTGGTTCACAAATAGGGTGGTGGACGAGTGAAACAAGCTTAGCAACTTTGTAGTAAGTGCTGGAACGCTGGAAAGTTTTAAAAGGAGGCTAGATAGATTCATGGATGATAGAGAGTGGTAGTAACTCTCGACAGGAGCTCTAGAGCTGCCATGCATAGGCCAACAGGCCTATTGCAGACTCTGTTTTCTTATGTTTCTATGGCACACCTTCACGTGGAAGCCAGTGGACTGCCAGTGCCTGCATTTCATTCAGTTGGGGAAGACGCAATTTTTAGCATATCGAACCACATTTTTTCCACCTGAGCATTGTGCTCACAATTTTCACTGATTGTGGCGTCGCGAACCAAACGTCACAAGAGCTTTCTCCTGTGTAGTAGCCATTTTTACTTAGCTGTAGAGCAATGTTGATTGGTCACTTAGATTCAATCATTCAGAGTACCGTCTTCATATCTGAGGGTTGGCAACCACAGTCCTTTACTCTAAACGTTCTAGGGCTTATTTTACCACCCCTCTAAGGCAGGCCAGGGCAACCCGCGGCCCCCAGGTGGCCCCATGTGGCCCGAACCATGTATTTGTTGGCGGCCCTTGGAGTGATTAAGAAATTCTATTTAATGCGGCCCAAGGTTCACGTCGAACCAGTCAGCTTACGGTAAGTAAAGCAATATTTATTTAAAGAATAATCGTCACACACAATTCGTTACTGTTTCATCACCTAAGATTAAGTAACTACAACAATGTAACTGTATGTATATTATGTATGTTGCATGTATACCGTATATGTACTCTATATATACACATTATTTCTCTAGTCAGTAGCGTGTGGCAATGCCCCTGTTTCATGTCACCACACGCTTAGATAAATGTGCCTGGCGACATCTGGAAGCTGCTAATGTACCACTTACCACTTGTCGCCTGAGAGGTCAGAGAGAGGTCAGTTGACCCTATAGGAGTGTAAGGACTACCTGCGCTTGTGAGCGCACTCCTGTATATTTCCGTTAATAAGAACCTACAGAACTCTACAGGTGTTTATGTTCGCTCCTGTAGTTAGAACCGAGTACCCCAAAAATCTCCATGGCACAGTGAGTATCAAGTGATCGATTAAGTGGAAATAAGTGCGTTCGTGTAAAATCAAGGCCGGTAGACCTCCTCCGTCAACTCCGTCATCCGTCGCCATTGTCTCCCCCAAAAATTCGTTTGAATGACCAACGAGTTTTGAGCAGTGTGGAGTGACCGCAATTTCCTGTGAAGTGTCTTTAAGTGCCTCTCGTGTCTGTGTGTAGAGTTAAAGTGTGTGTCCTTGTTTTAAAGGATTCCCTAAGGTGGAAGGCTGATATAGGGCATTTGTGAGGAGTGGAGCATCAGCTCGACTATCCCAGGCTGCCTCAAGTGTAACTCACCCCCCACTGCTCACCCCCCACCGCCCCGCCTCCCTCCACGCTCCACCGCGTCTACACACACACACCAACCCACGCACGAACACACTAACCGCGGTCATTTCTTCATATATATATATATATATATATATATATATATATATATATATATATATATATATATATATATATATATATATATATATATATATATATATGTAATATTCAGAAAGTTCAGAGTAATTTCAAATGCCCCGCCATTAGCGATACTGAGCGTTCAAGGTCATCTGAGGGAAGAGAGCGCTCCCCTCACATAGTGGGAGGTTGTGGAACTAGGCCTATATGTTATTAAATGTAATTTGCCGAATTAATAATGATGCGATTCATGAAGTTAAGGGACTATTATTGAATTTGAAATTATCATAGATCGTTTATCAGTCTGAATAATGTTAAGGTGTCCCAAGGAGTTATTAGGTAGGCGGAAAATATGTCACGTAGGCCTAAGCTAACGCCTTGAGAGGACACGAGGCGGGTTCTCTCTGTCACGTGAAAGCGATTGGACCTACAGGACATCCCTGCGCGTCCGTCCAAAGAAATAGTCACATGGCCTAGTCACCTGTGTTGCACTGTTGCAGTATAACAAGGTTTCCGTCAGAACCCACTTGACCGGAGTTTGACTGCGAGAGATTGACTGCCGTTTGAGACTGCCGTTGATGATTGAGGGTGGCGATTGTCGCCATTGGACCGATCAGTGTAGGCCTGTCACTGTTTAGCGGGGTATCAAAGGATCTCTTGAGGGAATCTAGCCGTCTGGGTGCCCAGCTGACGACGGGACAATCGTTGGGGTCATCAGCCCTCCTCTACCTCGGCTCACAACCCCACATGTCTCGAGCAGCTTAGTGAAACCCTCTTGCTAACGGGAAGCTAAAGCTTCTCTCAACTGTACAAGGTCTGATTGGCTCACTCCCTTCCGCTTTATGGATGTACTGGGGGTAAAGTGAGGCCAGCTGAGTGATACAGGGTCGCACACTGAGACCATGAGTCTAGAGGAACATTTTATCTCCCTTATTACGGGTGTATGTTGAGTTGGATGGAGCATGGTTCACGGGTATTGGTGGACCCAGTAACAAACCAATAATAGTGACAATATATTTGGGTGTAGTTGATACCATTTCTCAGTTACTAATATTTTCTTGACGTGTGTAGTTTAATATTTCTTAAACAATTTTGATAGTATTGTTTTTTGAATGTTTGTGTCACTAAGTGGAACCAGAGTGATACTGTGATTTGATTCTTTTAATGCATCTAATTTTTCTTCATAATTCCGATCTCAGGTATAACCTTTCTTCCCCAGAGTAGTGGTTAAGTTAGGTTAGGAAGTGTGCATCTGTTGGGGTGATATAATTTTGTTGAGTGCCCTTAAGGCCTATTCACTGTAGAGTATTTAATTTCTTATTTTTTATTATCATTCCTCAGTGACTGATATTATTTTGTTGAAAGCCCTTAAGGCCTATTCATTGTAGAGTATTTAATTTCTTATTTTTTAATACCATTTCCTAAGTGACTGATATTATTTTGTTGAAAGCCCTTAAGGCCTATTCATTGTAGAGTATTTAATTTCTTATTTTTTGATACCATTTCCTAAGTGACTGATATTATTTTGTTGAAACCCTTAAGGCCTGCATCTGTTGGTGTAACATAATTATATTGAGTGCCCTTTAGGCCTATTCATGGTGGAATTAATAATTTCTTATTTTTATACCACTTCCGCAGTGGTGGATATTATTCTGTGAAAGCCGTTAAGGCCTGTTTCATGTGTGCAAGCAACATTTCTTGATACTTCAAATTTATTGTTGCCTGAGTCTCTAATTATTTCTATATCATGTATAACTTTATTCCCCAGAGTAGTGTTTTAAGTTCAAGTTAAGAGGTGCGCATATTGGTGTACCATTATTTGATTGTGTTTGTAGTGTTGGAGGGAATATAAGTGTCTAAATTTTACAGTGTGTCTCATTCATCCCAGTCACAGACGCTATCCTTCCACGGGTCACGGACAATTCATTTTGTTTAGTAGATTTAAGTGTTCTTGTGCTGGTTCGGGATTTTTCTCAAAGGGGCGCTTCCACTGCCATTACCATCTATTAATCTTTAATAAACCCCAAGTCAAGTGAGAAAATAAAGTCCAGTAAATTCCGACCGGTTACATATATATATATATATATATATATATATATATATATATATATATATATATATATATATATATATATATATATATATATATAGTTACTTATCTGTGTATTCAATTAATTTTGTTGTCTCAGATCTGGTTGATACGACCAGGCTGACTGGTCAATATTGATTCGAGATACAATATACAGATAAAGTAATTATGCCCCACCCTCTCCCAACACATCTCCCAGCCACACCCCTCGACCCTCACCCTTGTCCTCAGAGATAATTGCTCAGATGAAGCTTATGAGGGAGGAAATGCGTCAGGACGAAGCGAAAAGACATGCTGAGGACCACCAAAGGAGATTGGAAGATAACGAACGGTTTGCAGCTTTGATATCTATCCTCACTGCTAATCAAGTCCTTGGCCCTTCCACTACTCCGGTACCGACTGGCTCAGATACCTCGTCAATGCCCTCTACGAAAGTACTTGTCCAACCCCCACCCACCTTGAAGCCTGATGAGACTTTCCATACTTTTCGTGAGTGGCGGCGACGGTGGACTGATTATGCTACAATGGTGGATCTCCAGAGCTTGCCACAGCCTAAACAACTCATTCAGCTACGTATGTGCCTGTCTTTGGGAACGCATCATGTGTTGGAACATACGTTGCAAGTGCCCCCGACGTCTTTGTTGTCTGTAGAGGAGGTACTGGATTTTCTAGAACGGCACATCAAAGGTCAGCGGAATGAAGCTCTCCGCAGGAGGGAAGTGTTTAGCTGTAGACAGATAGAGGGCGAGACTTTTGACGATTTCTACGTAAGGACTTAAGAGAGCCTCGGAAGAGATAGACATGTGTCCCGGTAATCACCAGCAGTGCGAGGAGACCCAGTTGAAGCAGGTGATCCTGATGGGTGTTAAGGACGAGGAGCTTGTCCAACGCCTCACCTCCCTCAACTCTTTCTCCTCTCTTAAGGATGTATTGACAGTATGTCTCTCCTATGCGGCTGCCAGGTGTGCTACCTCTGCCGTACGGGCTATGTCCCAATACAAGAAAGACAAGGAGTCTGCCCCAACGCCTATGCCCACCACGCCCACGCCCGGCTCCCTTTGCAACAGCTGTGGTAGGCAGCACGGAACACAGGTGTGTCCAGCTGCCGAGTTTACCTGCGACAGTTATGGCCGCAAGGGCCACTGGTCACTTACAATAAGGTGCCCAGCCAAACGCGTCCAGTGCAATGTGTGTGGCCGTCTGGGCCACTATGACAAGTGTTGCCCGACCAACACACCCAAGGGACAGCGTCGGTGGAAGGAGCAGAGCCCTTCCACCAGTGAGGGCCGCCCACAGTCGCCAAATCTGAGGCACGACGACCCTGGACAAAGCCCGACCCATATTAGGAGGGTGTACTCCTCCTCGCGTGCCAGGTCCAAAGTTCCCCAGCACGTCATCGTCATCGTGACCCACGGCAGTGTGTTATCCTGTCTCGAGATGCTGCCCGACACCGACGCTGAGGCTACGGTCATCGGTCCCGAGCATTTGCAATGCTTGGGGCTCTCTCCAAGTGATCTAGGACCGCCTCCCAAGGACCTCCGCGTTACGGCAGATGGTTCACAGATGGCCCCAGCTCTAGGTTTACTCTATGCACATGTCGCCTTTGGCAACAGGTCGTGTCAAGCATGGATTGACGTGCATAATGGTGTCCCGACTCCTTTGCTGTCCTACAGACATTGCCAAGAGTTAGCCATCAAATCCCAGGACTTCCCAAAACCGATTCTTGAGGTAAAATACGACAACAGGGTGCACGAAGGGAGCAGCAACTACCCTGCTGCCGCCCTAACCCTACCTCTGGCCAATGACACCTCTCCTTTGGTAGTTGTCCCTGCTGCTTAACGTCCCCACGCCTTAGCTCGCCTCCACAACAGTCACCGTGGAGCCTAGGCCACCAAACGGCGTGCTAAACAGACTGTGTTCCGGCCTAGCATCGACCCCGACATCTCCAATGCTGTCCAGGCATGTAAGCCCCGCCAAGTACTACAACCCTGCCAGCAACAGGAACCCTTCATGAGTGACGACAACGCCACCGGTCCCTTTAAGTCTGTGTCGGCCGACTCCTTCTGTGTGTCAGGAAAGTCCTTCCTGGTTATCGTCGGCCGTCTCTCTGGTTGGCCGGTTGTCATCAAGTGCCTGGCTGTCCAAGGGGTCTGGACCCCATTTTCATTAGGAAATTCCAATCCTTTTCTTTAATGCATTATTGCACTCAGCTTTTTTGTATTGTTAAAAATAATGACTATTGACCTCAGAGTATCTCCTTATACCAAGTACACATTGCTTCAAAATACCCGTGATATTGGTCAGATTAAAAAATAAATAAAAATCTTGGGACTGGGCTTACAGCACCCCATTTTCCCCCATCCATAACTTTAGATGTTCCTGGATCCGCCCCTGCTATCTGTTCTATCTAGTTATTCATGTTCGATTAGGTTTGGTCGTAAATAAGTAAAATGCTTTGACTGTAGGAAATATCAATGCATTTGAAGACTGCTTTACTCATCTTCTGTTAAAGGCCAAGAAACATTAACGTTTTGCTTATTTTACCTACAAAATATTATGATGGATTTGTTTCCTAAATGGGAAAAAAGATTGTGATTGTAAACTGAAAATACCATTAGGTGGACGTGACAATAATTCGTTTCACCGTCTTTCCTAATACAATATTAACATTACTTTTGGGTTAGGTAGGATATAAATGCTGGTGGGTTGGCCAGCAGAATAATGCCAAAACCGTATTTGTGGCCCGTAAGTAATAAAAAAGTTGCCCATGCCTGCTCTAAGGTTTTGTATCTCTCTGGGGAGCCAGTTTATAATGTTATTCGTCCATCTCAGTCTCTGCCTTCCCCTGGCCTCCTACCCTCAACTTTATCCATTAATATTTCTGTTATTATCCCTCATTATATGACCATGATCTGACTAACTTTCTGCCTCATTTACACATAATTGCAAGGTCTCAATTGTTTCTCTTACTTTGACAATACAACATAGGTCAAATAAGAATAAGCCAAGGTGGATGACCAGAAAACTTAAACATGACATAGGAATAAAGAAAGCAATATATAAGAAATTAAAGGGGAGGAGCAGCTCAGAAATAGGTATAATGAACTATCTAGGAATGTTAAGAAAAATGTAAGGAAAGCAAAGAGACACTATGAAATCGAAATAGCAAGAGAATCCAAGGCGAATCCCAAAGAATTTCTCCAGGTATATAGGACAAAGGTCAAGGACAAAATTGGGCCTTTAAAGTCAGGGAGGGGAGAAGTGATAAATGGCAGTGAAGAAATAAGCAAAGCATTGAACAGCTACTTCTTATCAGTTTTCACAGAAGAAATTTGAGATGAAATTCCAGAGGTGGAACTGATATTTAAGGGAAAGGAAGAAGAGAAATTAAAGAATATCACTATCAGAAAAGAGGAAGTTCTTAAGAAGATAAATAAACAAAAGAAAACAAAATCCCCAGGGCCGGATGAAACTTTCCCTCGAGTCTTGAAAGAGTGTAGGGATCAGATTAGCGGACCCCTCGTAAACTTATTTACAAAATCATTAGACACTGGAGTTGTGCCAGACTTGTGGAAACAGGCAAATGTAGTACCCATATTCAAAAAGGGAGACAGAGCATCAGCGTCAAATTACCGGCCGATCAGTTTGACGTCAGTAGTGGGGAAATTTCTTGAATCAATTATAGCACATAGCATCCGATCGCATCTAGAGAAAAGCAAATTAATCTACGACACTCAACATGGGTTTACAAAGGGAAAATCTTGTCTAACAAATCTGCTAACTTTTTTTAGGAAAGTCTTCGAGGTAGTAGATGATGACGAAAATTACGGTGTTATTTACTTTGACTTTAGCAAAGCATTTGACAGAGTACCGCATCAGAGGCTTCTGAGAAAAATTAAGGCTCATGGTATCGAAGGGAAAGTTTTAAATTGGATAAAATCATGGCTCACCGATAGAACGCAGAGGGTCAGCGTAGATGGTGTTAAATCTG
>NW_024749171.1:0-7094 GCF_018991925.1 Homarus americanus
TGGGTGTAGGTGGTGGGTAGTGTGTGTTTGTGGGTGTAGAACGTGGATAGTAGGTTTGTTTGTGGGTGTAGGGCGTGGATAGTAGGTTTGTTTGTGGGTGTAGGGAGTGGATAGTACGTTTGTTTGTGGGTGTGGGGCGTGGATAGTAGGTTTGTTTGTGGGTGTAGGGCGTGGATAGTAGGTTTGTTTGTGGGTGTAGGGCGTGGATAGTAGGTTTGTTTGTGGGTGTAGGGCGGGGATAGTAGGTTTGTTTGTGGGTGTAGGGCGTGGATAGTAGGTTTGTTTGTGGGTGTGGGGCGTGGATAGTAGGTTTGTTTGTGGGTGTGGGGCGTGGATAGTAGGTTTGTTTATGGGTGTGGGGCGTGGATAGTAGGTTTGTTTGTAGGTGTAGGGCGTGGATAGTAGGTTTGTTTGTGGGTGTGGGCGTGGATAGTAGGTTTGTTTGTGGGTGTAGGCGTGAATAGTAGGTTTGTTTTGTGGGTGTGGGGCGTGGATGGTAAAATTTGTTTGTGGGTGCATTTGGGCATGGACAGTAGGTTTGTTTGTGGGTGTGGGGCGTGGATAGTAGGTTTGTTTGTGGGTGTGGGAGTGTATAGTAGGTTTGTTTGTTGGTGTGAGGAGTGGATAGTTGGTTTTGTTTGTGGAACTGTGCAGGCGTAGATGGTAAGTTTTGTTTGTGGGTGTGGGGCGTGGATGGTAGGTTTGTTTTGTGGTGCTGGGGGCATGGATGGTAGGTTTGTTTGTGGGTGTAGGTGGTGGGTAGTGTGTGTTTGCGGGTGTAGAGCGTGGATAGTAGGTTTGTTTGTGGGTGTAGGGCGTGGATAGTAGGTTTGTTTGTGGGTGTGGGGCGTGGATATTAGGTTTGTTTGTGGGTGTAGGGAGTGGATAGTAGGTATGTTTGTGGGTGTAGGGAGTGGATAGTAGGTTTGTTTGTGGGTGTGGGACGTGGATAGTAGGTTTGTTTGTGGGTGTAAAGCGTGGATAGTAGGTTTGTTTGTGGGTGTAGGGCGTGGATAGTAGGTTTGTTTGTGGGTGTGGGGCGTGGATAGTAGGTTTGTTTGTGGGTGTGGGGCGTGGATAGTAGGTTTGTTTGTGGGTGTGGGGCGTGGAGAGTAGGTGTGTTTGTGGGTGTAGAGCGTGGATAGTAGGCATGTTTGTGGGTGTAGAGCGTGGATAGTAGGCATGTTTGTGGGTGTAGGGCGTGGATAGTAGGTATGTTTGTGGGTGTAGGGAGTGGATAGTAGGTTTGTTTGTGGGTGTGGGGCGTGGATAGTAGGTTTGTTTGTGGGTGTGGGGCGTGGATAGTAGGTTTGTTTGTGGGTGTGGGGCGTGGATAGTAGGTGTGTTTGTGGGTGTAGAGCGTGGATAGTAGGTATGTTTGTGGGTGTAGAGCGTGGATAGTAGGTTTGTTTGTGGGTGTTTGGGAGTGGATAGTAGGTATGTTTGTGTGTGTGGGGCATGGATATTAGGTTTGTTTATTGGGTGTGGGGCGTGGATAGTAAGTTTGTTTTGTGGGCGTGAGGGCGTGGATAGTAGGTTTGTTTGTGGGTGTAGGGCGTGGATAGTAGGTTTATTTGTGGGTGTAGGGCGTGGATAGTAGGTTTGTTTGTGGGTGTAGGGCGTGAATAGTAGGTTTGTTTGTGGGTGTGGGGCGTGGATAGTAGGTTTGTTTGTGGGTGTGGGGCATGGATAGTAGGTTTGATTGTGGGTGTAGGGCATGGATAGTAGGTTTGTTTGTGGGTGTAGGAAGCTGTGGATATTAGGTTTGTTTTGTGGGTGTGGGGCGTGGATGTGGTTTCTTTGTGGGTGTGGGGCATGGATATTGGGTTTGTTTGTGGGTGTGGGGCGTGGATAGTGGGTTTGTTTGTGGGTGTAGAGGCGTGGATAGTGGTTTGTTGTGGGTGGGGGCGTGGATAATGCCGTTTGTTTGTGGGTGTGGGGCGTGGATAGTAGGTTTTGTTTTGTGGGTGTGGGGCATGGATATTAAGGTTTGTTTGTGGGTGTGAGAGACTTGGACCAATGGGTTTTAATTTGTGGGTGTAGAACGTGGATAGTAGGTTTGTTTGTGGGTGTAGGGCATGGATAGTAGGTTTGTTTGTGGGTGTAGGGCGTGGATAGTAGGTTTGTTTGTGGGTGTAGGGCGTGGATAGTAGGTTTGTTTGTGGGTGTAGGGCGTGGATAGTAGGTTTGTTTGTGGGTGTGGGGCGTGGATAGTAGGTTTGTTTGTGGGTGTGGGGCGTGGATAGTAGGTTTTTTTGTGGGTGTGGGGCGTGGATAGTAGGTGTGTTTGTGGGTGTAGAGCGTGGATAGTAGGTATGTTTGTGGGTGTTTGGGGAGTGGATAGTAGGTTTGTTTGTGGGTGTGGGGCGTGGATGAAATGGGTTTGTTTGTGGGTGTGGGGCATGGATGAAATGGGTTTGTTTTGTGGTGTGGGGCGTGGATGGTGGGTTTGTTTGTGGGTGTAGGGCGTGGATAGTAGGTTTATTTTATTGGGTGTGGGGCGTGGATAGTAAGGTTTGTTTGTGGGTGGGGAACGTGGATAGTAGGTTTGTTTGTGGGTGTAGGGCGTGGATAGTAGGTTTGTTTGTGGGTGTGGGGCGTGGATAGTAGGTTTGTTTGTGGGTGTAGGGCGTGGATAGTAGGTTTGTTTGTAGGTGTAGGGCGTGTTTAGTAGGTTTGTTTGTGGGTGTAAGGCGTGGATAGTAGGTTTGTTTGTGGGTGTAGGGCGTGGATAGTAGGTTTGTTTGTGGGTGTAGGGCGTGGATAGTAGGTTTGTTTGTGGGTGTAGGGCGTGGATAGTGGGTTTTGTTTGTGGGTTATTGGGGGCGTGGATAGTAGGTGTGTTTGTGGGTGTGGGGCGTGGATAGTAGGTATGTTTGGGTGTGGGGCATGGAATCGTGAGGTTTGTTTGTGGGTGTTTGGGAGTGGATAGTAGGTTTGTTTGTGGGTGTGGGGCGTGGATAGTAGGTATGTTTGTGGGTGTAGGGAGTGGATAGTAGGCATGTTTGTGGGTGTAGGGCGTGGATAGTAGGTATGTTTGTGGGTGTAGGGAGTGGATAGTAGGTTTGTTTGTGGGTGTAGGGCGTGGATAGTAGGTATGTTTGTGGGTGTAGATACATACATTGTTAAGAGGAATAAATCAATGGTTAATGGTACAGGTGAGTTAATAAAATTGATATAAATAGATAACAACAGAAGATAGATAGATAGATAGATAGATAGATACAGTAGATAGATAGATAGATAGATAGATACAGTAGATAGATAGATAGATGTATGATTTTGTATACCGCAAGAGTAACTAAATATTCCTGTACCTGTATTTTCTTTCAGTTACAAAATACACAGGATTATAAATATGAGTATGCACATTGCACATCAGGTGTTACAGTCAGTGGTAATATTTTGTAATACTCTTAAGTGATGAGGTAACAGAGGAAATAGACGGATACTAACGGAGAGTTTGTGTAGAATTAGACAGACATTCAGACAGTAAAACTTCTTCCGACAATACAAATTTTGACGGTGGAATTTATACACGAGAGTGTATGGATAATTATGATGAGCTGAATTATGACATCTACGTCTGATAATCCGTTGTTTAGAATGGATTATTATTATTTTGTTGAGTTATTTAACAGTTCGAAAAAAGGTTTATTATGGTACTATGTCCTATTATCACACAAGGTCATAATTGAAGTAAAATAACCAATTATACTGTATTATTTTAGACAATACATAAGAACATAAGAACATAAGAATGGAGGAAACTGCAGCGGGCCTATTGGCCCATACTGGGCAGTTCCGTTTACACCCAACCCCTATTGCTCATATGAGCATCCAACCTATGTTTGAAGCAATTCAGCGTATTCGAGTTAATGATGATATTTGGTAACTTGTTTCATTCATCCACTACTCTGTTTCCAAACCAGTGTTTACCTATTTCACGCCTAAATCTAAATTTGTCTAATTTAAAACCATTGTTACGAGTTCGCTCCTGGTTGGATAGTTTGAGTACCTTTGTAATGTCCCCTTTGTTTAGCCCTGCCTTCCACTTATACACCTCTATCAAGTCGCCCCTCGCTCTACGTCTCTCGAGGGAGTGCAAATTAAGATGCTTTAACCTGTCTCTATACTCAAGGTTCCTAATGCCCGGGATTAGTCTTGTCATTCTCCTCTGAATTCTTTTCAAGGATTCTATATCCATTCTGTAATACGGTGACCAGAACTGAACTGCGTAATCCAGGTGTGGTCTCACAAGAGCAAGATACAGTTTTAGGATGGCCTCGCTAGTCTTGTAACTAACACTCCTTTGTATGAACCCAAGTACTTTATTAGCCTTGTTACGAGCAAAAACACATTGTTTACTTGGCTTAAGGTTCCTACTTATCATTACTCCTAAATCTCTCTCGCAGTCGGATTTCTCTATGGCATCGTTGTTCATCTGGTATCTGGTTTCCCTGTTTGCATCTCTCTATACTGAGTACTTTTACATTTTGTGAACGTTGAATTTCATCTGCCATTTTTCAGACCATTTCAGCATTGTTTAGATCTTCCTGTGATTTTGCTGCCGCAGGATATAATGGACCGTGTAACACCATTAATATCAACCAATTACTTATATTTATATAATGCCGATATCTATGTCGTTTATGTATATAATAAATAATAGTGGTCCAAGTACTGAGCCTTGGGGAACTCCACTTGTGACGTTGCTCCAATTGGACTTAGTGCCGTTAATGCTCACTCGCTGTTTCCTGTCCTGTAACCACGCCCTAATCCATTTAAGGATGTCACCTTTGATGCCATGAGCTTCTACCTTTCTAATTAGTCTTTCGTAGGGGACTCTGTCGAAGGCATTGCTAAAGTCGAGATAAACCACATCATAATTGTGCCCCTCGTCCACCGATTCGAAAACTGATGAAAAGAATGTTAATAGTTTAGTTAGGCAAGAACGTCCGTTTGTGAAGCCATGCTGGGAATCATTGATCAATCGGTGCTTCTCCAGGTGATTTCGAATAGAGCTTGAAATGATTGCTTCCAGTAATTTGCCTACTATTGATGTTAGACTGATTGGGCGGTAGTTAAAGGATAGTGATCTATCCCCCTTCTTGAAAATCGGTATTACATTCGCTATCCTCCAGGATTCTGGTACTACACCTGTTTTTAATGACATGTTAAACAACTTTGCTAAGGGCATACTAAGCTCTTCCTTACATTCTTTTAATACTCTGGCAAATATCTCATCGGAACCAGGTGACTTATTAGGCTTTAGTTTGTCTATTTGCTTACTAACATCGTTTCTAGTCACTACTATCTCACTTAATTTGTTTTCTTCACTATCTCTGAATAGAGTCGGTGCCTCAGGTATTCCCTGGACATGCTGGATAATATACCATCTACTTAAGGAGGTGATGTAGGTAAGGTAGATTGATATTTTAACATTAATTTACTCAGTTTTTTCTTAGTATCGGATTTTTTTTTTTAGTTTTTTATTCTGACAATTTATAATGCAAGCAGCGTTCACATGTTGTCAACCGCCCCCAAGTGTACAAGAAGTTTGGACTGTAACTGTACCGTCAATAAGTGGCTGTAACTGCACCGTCAATAAGTGGCTGTAACTGTGCCGTCAATAAATGGCTGTAACTGTACCGTCAATAAGTGGCTCTGTATTCTGAACACGGGGATCTCTACAGTATAACCTACGAGTATAACTGTGGTGAAAGAACTGCTTCCCCGCATTATGTTGAGGAAGATTCGTATACAAACTTTTTGCCCTGACTTCGTAGTAAAAAAAATCTTAGGGAAAATATATTGAATTTATTTTAATGTTTATTTATTTATTGTTGTCGTTGGTTTTTTTACCGGGATGTGTGTTATATTCACGAAAATGGAGTCAAGACAAATGTTGGACACGTTGATGTGAAGTAACACAGTAAATGATGTTGTTTGTGTTGCTGTGTTATTTATTTATTGTGTTTCTTATTCTTTTCTGTATATTTTGTTTTATTTAGTTTTATTGTAGTAATTGTTATTCTTTTTTTTATTCTTACTTATTTTCATTTTACTGTTTATTCGTTTTCTTATTTTCATTTTACTGTTCAATAATTTTCCATTCATTCTTATTTATTTATCTCGTTGGTGTATTTCATTTATTTGCTATTCTCTTAGGTATTTCGCATTTGCATTAATTAATCTTCAAATCATTGGTTGCTATTTTTATCATACTAGTTTAATGTTCACCTCAGCAGTCAACTGGCTTATGTCTAAACAATGTCTACCACTGTTTTAGCCAGACTTAGTTATGAGACTTGTAATTCAGTATCCATTACGTACCGTTTATCAGTGTAATTTGTGGTAATGGACTGCCCAATGTAATTATATATATTGTCTTACTGAAAAAAATGCGGTGTAACCAAGATTAAGTTTTATAGAGTTTGTATTTAAGGATTATTCTCCTATACTTCTCTTAGATTCTGAATATATTTTTTTTTTATTATTTCAGTGTATTGTAATGTGTAGTTAGTTACACTATAGATATATAATAATTGCTTTAAGTTTGGTTGGGAGTGTGGAAGGTGTTGTGGTGTGTGATGTACAGGTGTGTACAGGTGGTGGTTACACCTGACTTCGAGGCAGGTGTGTATAGGTGCCAGATACACCTATGGTTACAACACAGGTGTATCCAGCAGCAGTAGTAACAAAGGGGCTATATGGGCTCCGGCGGCCATGTCGGGACACCGGCCGGCAGAATCCCCCGGTGAAAAAGGGAAACAAGATGGCCGTCCCCCATTCAATATGTAAACAACTCGACCTGAAATGTTGTTTATTGGACATTTTTCTCATTAGGGAGTCGAACCCTGGTTTTGAGTTGGTGTTCAGCTACCGTGGCTGACGGCCATCACCTGTGATTCAACTGGTAGAATTAAGTGTAATAATAATAATAATAATAATAATAATAATAATAATAATAATAATAAAAATAATTAACGGTTTATTGAAAGAGCTTGGCAGCCAGAAGGCTGAAAATATACAGTTACATATTTGGGAATGGGTTTCGAATTACAAATAATTTACAAGTAACATAAGTGATA
>NW_024749172.1:0-11781 GCF_018991925.1 Homarus americanus
AGAAGAATATTATCTCGTTACTATCCATTCCTCTTCCACTATCCTGCGAGGTGGTGTATTAATAGGCACAGATATTCATGATAAAGAAGGAATAAAGAGAAAGACGCAAGATACCTATAAAATGCGACAGAATATACCCACACATGCGTAATCCTAACCCATCCCAACCCAACCCAACCCTATCCTACCCCCAGCTTCACCACAGTACACAAAGTCATTCTTGGTATCAGAATGACGCCTAAACACCCTGTATCGCCTAAGACACATTTGAATCGGATGGTTCGTTGACAGTTTTATTTCTTCGGTATAAACCAGAGAAGCAATTAGTTCGTGGGAACAGTGAGTCAAAATACTTCACATCAGCTTCGTTTACGACCTCCAGCTCATATTTACTTCTGTTGTCTATATCAATCACATTTTATAATGAAAACAAAAATATGGTTAGTTACTTATAAATGAAAAAAACATCATACTTAGATACTTAAGAGTGAGGAAAAAAGATACTTAAGATACTTAAAAATAAAAACACTCTTTGATACTTAAATTAGGACAAAATAAACGGACATAAAGATTTAACTATGAGCGGTGGATATTACGACATGTACCGGCTATCAATACAGAGGCGCTATTTAGCCGTGAAGTTCTCTCAGAAACTCAACAAGACAATATGTGGTCACGTAAAAATTTCAGGTTAATTTTTAACACCATCCGTCATTTTAAACCTTAGCACCTGTAGATTAAGAAAATATATGGTGATATTTTTTCTGATGGGATAAGGTATTGTCCAAGTAAGAAATGACATGACGCACAAGTGTCTGGGTGATAAGTCTCTACCATTGGGTTTCTATTAAGTTCATTACATAAATATCAAACTCATAGATACAAACCAGAACATCATGACTCTCTACAGCCGTCAATATGCTGATGTACAATGTTATTGGTGACTGTAATCGAAATGATGCTCTTTTAAACTGGTAACTATAGGAGCTGTAGAAAATGCCAAATATGATAATCTATGTGCATATGAAGTTGGAAGACAAAATTATGAAAATTTTGTCAAGGAACGTATTGTTGGTCCATTGGGCATCTGGGAAAAGCTGAACAAGGTTAATCTACTGTCGTGGAAAGCAGCAAATAAGACTTCAACCATCAAATTGTTATCACAAGTTATAGAACTTATGCAGGACATACAGTATATGCATCACAGAAGGGCAGCACTGTACATATCAAGTCACCAGACACTGATGTGTTTGGCATATTAAAGCAGCCTCAACTTGGAGAAAATATAAGTATGATAACAGGAACTGGTGAGCGACGACACATTGGGCAGAGAACCTTACAGGTTTCCATGCCTTCACAGGATCTGACTGCATTGGAAAATTTGTTGGCAAAGGAAAGAAAGCATGTTGGAGCACTTTGATGAAATCTAACACAAAAGTCCTGGATGCATTCAAGATGCTGAGTAGACCAAATGCCCTCCAGCAGACATGTTTATTGGTCTAAAGGAATTTGTATTTAAGCTCTACTGTCCACGAATGACTTTCACTAAACTGTCATAACTTAGATGGCATCTCTTCAAGAAAACGCAAGCAGAAGCTGGAGAACTACCAGCGACTGCAGCAACTCTAAAGTATCATATATTGAGAGGAAGATATCAAGCTCTTCTGTGGTCTTGTGATGCAGACAGTGAAATGCTTTCACAATTAGAGCATGGCTGGAAGATTGACAATGACTGTTTCATACTAGTAATATCAGACCAACCACCAGCTCCAAAAGCAATCACAGAACTTGTTAAATGTGGATGTGGCGATAAAATGTGGATCATTGTCATGTTCATGAAAATCAGAAACCATATACCGAAGATGTGTAACTGTCAAAGCAGATGAGAAATGCCTAAACAAGGTGAAGGAATCTGTTGTACACAGAAGACTCTGATGACGAGGACTGAAGCAATGTCGTAAATAATAACTTGTGACTTGTTTACACATGATGTATAACACTACAAACTTTTAATAAATATAAAACGGTGGTTCTAAGCTTTTCAGATAATGGTAATATGTATATGTTTAATTTCCATTATTTATCTTTAGCAAATAATTTTACTTACTGCAATCTCTTCTTTGCCAGAGACAGGAGGGCATATATGAGCAGCCATGTTTGTAACACACTTATGATATTATAACAGCATTCATGATATATTATGTTAAATTTTAATCATATAATACTACATGTTCATAGGTTATTAGTCATGTTTTAAGTTAATTAGGACTTAATGGTAATACATCTGTGGTTCATTACGCCGCTCTTTGATAAAACTTCTTTAAAGGCATAAAACTTATAATAAACCGTTCAGAAAAAATGACACCACAGTTCCTTAACATAGTTTATAAGGATTATTATAATGTATGGTGTCAAAAATTAACATGAAATTTTTACGGGATTACTTAAGCTCCTACACTAAAACCTGCCGACCTAACCTAACCTTTTTTACCCACCTCTACCTACTTACCTTAATCTGACATAATCTAACCTAACCTGACGTAATCTGATCTAAGCTGACATAATCTAACCTAACCTGACATAATCTAACCTAACCTGACATAATCTAACCTAACCTGACATAATCTAACCTAACCTGACATAATCTAACCTAACCTGACGTAATCTGACCTAACCTGACATAATCTAACCTAACCTGACGAAATCTGACCTAACCTGACATAATCTAACCTAACCTGACATAATCTAACCTAACCTCCCCGTCTGACATAAGCTAACCTAATCAAACCTAACTTTCCCACCTACCTAACATAACCTATCTACTTATTACCTACCTAACCTAACTTAACCCAACCTGACATAATCTATCCTAACCTATTGAAACTTAACTTAACCACCTACCTCATCTAACACCACTTTGTAATCTCTCTGTGCTACAGCTGACAGGATGAGTATGGGGGGCACAATAAACTAGCCTCTAAGTGGCAAAATTAACAAAACTAACCTAACCTAACCCAACCTGACTTAACCTAACCTGATCTGATCTATCCAACTTAAAAAAACTTAGAATATATAATAAAGCCGTTAGGTTAATTTAGGCTAAATATGGTTGATTCATATTTTGTTTTGACAGAAATTCCCGGCAAAATAACGTATCTATATTGAGAACCACCGCCATGTTGGTTCCACGTTAACAAGACACGGATACACTACAGAATAACCAGCGTTCGTTTAACCTCAATTACTGCAGTTTACTTTATAATCTTATTTCACAATCTTCACTACATCTCGCTTCACAATCTTCACTGCATCTCACTTCACAATCTTCAGCCAGGTGAGGTTTATGGATCGGGCTTTTTGTGCGAGAGATAGGAAACGTAGGACTAGGGTATGTTTTCCTGGGGCTGGGATAGGGCATGTAGCCTAGAGGTTAGACAGAGTTTTGTCAGGGGAGGGTACCAATCCAGTAGTGTGTCTTAGTGTGGGGGGAAACGACATAGGTAAGGTTAGGAGTGAGGAACTTTTCAAGAGGTATAGGGAGGCGCTGGGGAAGATTAGAGATAGGAAAGGGGTCCCGATAGTATGTGGTGTCTTGCCTAGAAGAGGGGTTGGTCGTGAATGGCTGTCCAGGGCAATTGCTATTAATTGCCGACTGGAAAAACATTGTGCAAAAAATGGTTGGGCATTCATTGATGACGGGCAACGATTTTATGGCAACGACTACCTGTACTGTCGCGACGGAGTACACTTGTCTCGTGAGGGGGTAAAGACGTTGTCTGCATCCCTGGAGCGTGAAATTGTCACTCCAAAGGGGGGGTTTCGCCAGTAGAGAGGGGTCGGGGAAAATGGGAGTCAAAAAACAAGCAGGTCCTGGGAAGTAGTGAAACAGAAGGAGATAATGCTGAAAATATAGTTAGTCATAATAACAAACATCAAAGTAATAAATGTAAAACAGATAGAAACGGAAGAAATATATTGAGTGTTTATTATACTAATAGTAGAAGCCTGTGTAACAAAATGGACCAGCTCAGGGCCATTGTTAGTAAAGAGAATATAGATATAATTGCAATAACGGAAACATGGATAAATTCAAACAGCAAGCATTTTTAGCAGAATTTCATATTCCAGGATATAACCTATTTAAATTTGACAGAGTAGGAAGGAGAGGTGGCGGTGTAGCAGTGTATATCAGGGTGTCATTAAAAGGCTGCAATAAATCAAACATTAAAACAAATAGCGACAATGAAAGTATTTGGGTAGAGATTGGTGAGGGCAGTGAATCCGTAGTCATTGGTGTTATATATAGACTACCTAATTTGAGTTGGAACGATGGTAAATTGCTATGGGAGGAAATAAAGAAGGCATCTGATAGAAACAATGTATGTATTCTAGGCGATTTCAACTTTTCAGGCATAGATTGGAAAAATCAACTTAGCGATAATGAATCTGAAGATTTTATAGAAGTTGTACAGGATAGTTTTATATATAAATTTATAAACTTGCCCACTAGAGGAAATAATATCCTCGATTTAGTTCTCAGTAATAATGAAAATCTAGTAAAAGATGTTGGGATTGGAGACGAACTAGGAAACAGTGATCATAAAGCCACATATTTTAACATAATATGGGATGGCAGAAAGAAGGAAAATTCGGCCTTGATCCCGGATTTTAGGAATGCTAATTATGGTAGCATAAGGAGAGACCTAAGGGATGACCCTATGGTCAAAAGATTAATCTCCCCCACACCTCCGGAAACTGTCAACTTAGGACGGGATAACCCCGAATTTAATTTAGCAGCTACTTATGAACAATTTATTGCGACAATCAATAATGCCCAAAATAAACACATCCCTAAAAGAAAATTCAGATCGATACGGAACCAACTAAAATGGATGAATAATAGACTCTTAGATCTTCTAGGGAAAAAGAAAGGAGTATATAGAAAAGTTAAGAAAGGCGAAAATCACTTACTTGGTTACTATCAGAACCTAACAAGACAGGTATAAACAGAAATTAGGAAAGCAAAGAGAAATTATGAAATCAAGGTAGCAAACGAATCGAAATATACCCCCAAAGCTTTTTATCAACTGTATAAATCAAAGGTTAGAGATATAATAGGTCCCCTTAAAACTACGACAGGAGAAATGACTGATGATGAGTTAGAAATGTGTAGTACGTTAAATAGTCATTTTCGCTCCGTATTCACAAATGAAAACCTAGCACAGTTTCCAGAAGTTCATAAGGTATATAACGACAGTATGAAAATATGTTGATGAATATCAATATTACTAGTAATCTATGTGCTTAAAGCAATTAACAAACCAGCCTATAACGCCTGGTCCAGACGAGGTATATTAGAATATTAAAAGCAATGTAGAGATGAGTTGAGTAATCCAATAGCAGTTTTATTTAATGTCATTAGAATCGGGCTCTAGTGCCAGAAGCTTGGAACTTGCAAATGTAGTTCATTTTCAAAAGGGTGATAAATCAATAGCATCAAATTGGTCGTCTCCATTAGTCTTACGCCAACCCAGGCAAGTCATAGAGTCAATTATTGCTACAAAAATCAGAAGCCACCTGAAACATTCAACTTAATCTATTCTTTCAGCACGGGTTCACCTAGGACGTTTTAACTTCTGCCAAATTTGCTTTAGCTTTTTCTTGAAGTAGTATTTGGGCGTAGATAATGATAAGTCATGATATAATTTATTTAGATTTCAGTAAAGCATTCGATAGAGTCCTCTATGAGAGAGATTGATAAGGAAGTAGAAGCATGGAATAGGTGGATCAGTATTAAATGATTAGTCATGGTTAACTGGCAGGAAACAAAGAGCAAAGCATAAATGATTAAAGTCAGACTGGGGTGCGGTCAAAAGCGGAGTTCCCCAGGGATCTGTATTAGGCCCTCTGCTGTTTGTTATATTCATTAATGATCTTGATTTAGGCATAACTAGTAGGATTAGTAAATTTGCAGATGATACCAAAATGGGGAGAGTGATAAATTCAGACAGTGACTTTGAACACCTTCAAAGAGATCTAGATACCTTACATGAGTGGTCAGTAGACTGGCAAATGAATTTTACTAGTGATAAATGCAAGGTACTACAGATAGGGAAGACGAATACAAACGTTAAGTATAAACTAGGTAACACGGAAATAGAAAACTCAGTTTGTGAAAAAAATCAAGGTGTATTTGTTAGCAACGACTTGAAACCTAGAAAACAATGTATTAGCGTTCGCAACAAGGCAAACAGGATTCTTGGGTTCACATCTAGGTCTGTGAGTAACAGAACTGCTGACGTTATCTTGAAACTTTACCTAGCATTAGTGAGGCCACACATGGATTATGCGGTTCAGTTCTGGTGTCCTTATTATAGAATGGACATAGATTCTTGGAGAGAGTACAAAGAAGAAAATGACAAAAAATGGATCCATAATATTAGAAACCTTCCATATGAAGAAAGACTGAAAGCTTTAGGCTTACATTCATTAGAGAGGCGTAGAGTTAGGGGAGATATGATAGAGGGTGTATAAGTGGTAAGTGATTAACAAGGGTAAAATGGAATGATGTTCTGAAGCCCAGTAATAACGAAATAACTAGAACAAAATGGTTTTAAATTAGATAAATTCCGATTCAGAAAGGATATAGGCAAGCACTGGTTTGGTAATAGAGTTGTGGATATGTGGAATAGGCTACCGAGTGCTATAGTAGGATCGGGGACGCTAGGGAGCTTCAAGACGAAGTTGGATAGGCACATGGAAGTGCTGAGATGGGTGTGAAAGGGATCTGCCCTGTATGGGCCAGTCGGCCTCCTGCAGTATCCCACTTTCTTATGTTCTTATGTTCTTATGTTCACCTCACAATCTTTACTACATCTCACCTCACAATCTTCACTACATTTCACTTCACAATGTTCACTACATCTCACTTCACAATCTTTACTACATCTCACTTCACAATCTTCACTACATCTCACTTCACAATCTTCACTACATCTCACTTCACAATCTTCACTACATCTCACTTCACAATCTTCACTACATCTCACTTCACAATCTTTACCACATCTTACCTCACAATCTTCACTACATCTCACTTCACAATCTTCACTACATCTCACTTCACAATCTTCACTACATCTCACTTTACAATCTTCACTACATCTCACTTCACAATCTTCACTACATCTCACTTCACAATCTTCACTACATCCCACTTCACAATCTTCACTACTTCTCAATTCACAATCTTCACTACATCTCACTTCACAATCTTCACTACATCTCACTTCACAATCTTCACTACATCTCACCTCACAATCTTCACTACATCTCACTTCACAATCTTCATTACATCTCACTTCACAATCTTCACTATATCTCACTTCACAATCTTCACTACATCCCACTTCACAATCTTCACTAAATCTCACTTCACAATCTTCACTACATCCCACTTCACAAACTTCACTACATCTCACTTCACAATCTTCACTACATCTCACTTCACAATCTTCAATACATCTTACTTCACAATCTTCACTACATCTCACTTCACAATCTTTCACTACATCTCACTCACAATCTTCACCATATCTCACTTCACAATCTTTACTACATCTCACTTCACAATCTTCACTACATCTCACTTCACAATCTTCACTACATCTCACTTCACAATCTTCACTACATCTCACTTCACAATCTTCACTACATCTCCCTTCACAATCTTCACAACATCTCACTTCACAATCTTCACTACCTCTCACTTCACAATCTTCACTACATCTCACTACACAATCTTCACTACATCTCACTTCAAAACCTTCACTACATCTCACTTCACAATCTTCACTACATCTCACTTCACATCTTCACTACATCTCACTTCACAATCTTCACCATATCTCACTTCACAATCTTCACCACATCTCACTTCACAATCTTCACCAAATCTCACTTCACAATCTTCACCACATCTCATTTCACAATCTTTACCACATCTCACTTCACAATCTTCACTACATCTCACTTCACAATCTTCACTACATCTCACTTCACAATCTTCACTACATCTCACTTCACAATCTTCACTACATCTCACTTTACAATCTTCACTACATCTCACTTCACAATCTTCACTACATCTCACTTCACAATCTTCATTACATCTCACTTCACAATCTTCACTACATCTCACTTCACAATCTTCACTTCATCTCACTTCACAATCTTCACCACATCTGACTTCACAATCTCACTACATCTCACTTCACAATCTTCACTACATCTCACTTCACAATCTTCACTAACACCATCCTTCATCACTACATATAACATCCATCATCACTACTTATAACACCATCCATCATCATCACTACATATAATACTATCCATCATCACTACATATAACACGATCCATCATCACTACATATAACACCATCCACCATCACCACATATAGAACCATCCATCACGACATATAACACCATCCGACATCATTACATATAACACCAACCATTATCACTACATATAACATCATCCATCATCACTACATATAACTCCATCCATCATCACTACATATAACACCATCCATCATCACTACATATAAAACCAACCTATCATCACTGCATATAACATCATCCATCATCACTACATATAACACCATCCATCATCACTACATATAGAACCATCCTATCATCACTACATATAATATCATCCATCATCACTACATATAACACCATCCAACATCAATACATATAACACCACCCATCATCACTACATATAACATCATCCATCATCACTACATATAACTCTATCCATCATCACTACATATAACACCATCCAGCATCACTACATATAACACCAACCATCATCACTACATATAACATCATGCATCATCAATATATATATAACACCATCCATCTTCACTACATATTTTACCCTCTTATCATCACTACATATAACACCATCCATCATTACTACAATATAACGCCATCCTTCATCACTACATATAACACCATCCATCATCACTACATATTATAACACCATCCATCATCTTTACAAACACCATCCCTCTTTACTATAGTGATAAACAGAGCTTTATTTTGTTGTCAATTTTTTTAAATTCCAACCTTATTAAACCGTAATTCCTTCTGTATGGTCAAATTTTGATTTGACCTCAGTGAGAGAGCTGTTAGTGTCAGTACATCACAATGGTGTTCCGACGCACTGTATCGAAGGTGACTAAGGTGGAGGTGAAGCCTTGCCAGATGAAGGAGAAGGGCCCCCGATCTAACAAACTGCAGACCACAAAACACACTAAGACCCAAAAACAACAAGACCCAAAACAACAAGAAGAAGAAGGAAACTACCACTTTCTGCCGTGTACAAAAGGACCAGTACCTGCCATGGGGAGACTACATCTTCACCGGGAAAAAGACACAAAAGAAGCGCTGAACCTACGCTTCTGATATTTAAAAATACTGTAATAAAAAACATATTAATTGATTTTGTTTGTATTATTTATGCTTTTTTTTATTTTCATCTGTAAACGTGCTGTTTTGGGAATATATTTGGAGTTACATAATATTTAGGTACAGCAGTTTATTTCACTGTATCTACTTGTTTACCAAGTAACTGGACTTACAGTCTCCGATCGGGATTCTCAAAACAAATATTTGGCATCGAACTCCGTAAGTGAGCTCGTAATCTAGCCTGTAACTTACAGGACCTCAACACGATCAACCTGGATATAGTAGTCGCTATTTCCGGATTGCATGAAAAAAAATAAATAATATATGTTTTAATAATGCTTGTTAGACTTGTTTTATCATAGAATAATGAAGAAAATGTTTTGTACATCAACATACTAAAATACAATATTAGTTTTTTTTACAAGAAGAGGCTTGGCTGTTCTATTTCTCGCTTTATGGAAGAGATGCAGCTTTTGTCTTCTTACAACTTTTCAAGTAATTTGTACCAAAATAGAAGATTTTTATTGTCCACATTTAGGGTATATTTTTTTTTATGACTGAATAAACTTGCAGATAGACCTTATTAATCTGGTATAGCTGTAAATATCCTTCAGTAATGAAATCCAAATATGAGGTCAAGTGAACATTTTTGCTTAGACTCTGCCTTTGTTAGGACCAAGTTATAACAAGTTATTCTGCCAAGTATCCAATAAGTACCCATGACTCAGAGTTAAATAATACCTAACCTAATCTAAGTTCATCAAACTTAATAAAAAAGTGGGGCAAAAAATAAGTGGTAAAGAAATTTTTTTCTCAGAAAAAGAATTATATTCAGAGGTTTTTTATCCGATACCTTCAGTCGTGATTATTTTGATGCAAAATTAGTAAAATGTGTTTAACCCTAACACTCCCTCACCTTACCTAATCTTACCTTACCTTATCTAACCTAACTTAATGTTACCTAACCTAACCAAGCCGCAACGCTCATGACACAATTGAGTTCTCTAGAAAGTTTTAATTTCATTTTCTTTTTTTAAAAATACATTTGCAGAGAAAACAAACTTTTGATAATTATTTCTCCAACATATCTATAAATCTGTTGATGATATATAAATTTAGGATAGGTTAGGTTTGGTGTGATTAGGATAGGTTAGGCTAGTTTAGGATAGTCTAAGTTAGCTTAGGAAAGGCTAAGTTAGGTTACAATACACTAGGTTAGGTTTTAATCTGCATGATATTTTTACTGAACTTTTAAACGATGTTATAATCCTGGCAGCAGGGTATCGATCACGAAAATAACACTTTGGTAGTTATAACATTTGATAAAGTTTATTATTACTGTAACATGAAACAAATCACTATAGCTGTACTTATCAATCCAGTATTAAATCTGTATTATATTTGACCATCGCTCATTGGCCAGCTTATCTCTGCACTGTTCTCTGATATAATAAAGTATTGGTGAATGGGAATATTAATCATTTGTGAGTCACTTACTACAAAGGAAACTGTAACGGATTCTATGGACAGTTGGGAATATTTTCACGGAATAAGTCGGAGTAACTCCCCTCTTGCCCAAAAGCGATCCAAGGAGTTAATTCACAGAGCGAAAATCTAGACGAGTCTTCCTTGTTTGTTTTAGGTCATAACAACGAAAAGTTTAATAATGTTTATTACAATGATTCAGGTTTTACTGTAATTCTTCTTTTTTTATATTTTTAGTATTTTGTAGATTTTTTTCACCCAGTTCATTTCTTGTTTAGATTCATTATTGCAATTATTTTTATTACAGAGTTGAATTAAAAGTTTATATCTAAGTATTTTACAGCTTCACAAATACTTTTATAAAATGTTGATACACACAGTGGACAGTTTTTAGTTCTTTCTTGTAATACCTCAGTATTACTCTGTTAAATTCTTACCATTTACACCTGACCATTTATTTATTTATTTTACAAATTGTTTAAAGAGAGAACATCACCAGCAGGATACAGATGATGAAGTAAATAGAAGTTTGTAACCTAACCCTACCCCCACTGCTACCCCTCCCTCTTGTCCCACATTCTTACTCGTCACTCCTACCCCTTACTCCTACCCCTTACTCCCACCCCTTAATCCCACCCCTTATTCCCACCCCTTATTCCCACCCCTTGCTCCCACCCCTTCCTTCTACCCCTTACTTCTACCCCTTACTCCTACCCCTTACTTCTACCCCTTACTTCTACCCCTCACTCCTACCACTTACTCCTACCACTTACTCATACCCCTTACTCCCACCCCTTGCTTCCACCCCTTGCTTCCACCCTC
>NW_024749173.1:0-16645 GCF_018991925.1 Homarus americanus
AAGTAACTAATCTCGTTAGCCAAGCTTTAAAAAGTAATTAATCTTTTTGTCAAACTTTGAGAACTAATATTTTTTGCCAAGCTTTAAGAAGAAATTAATCTTTTTGCACAGTTTTGAGAAGTAGTTAAGCTTTCTTGCCACGCTTTGAGAAGTAATTAATGTTTGTTATCAAGCTTTGAGAAGTACCGGTAATAAATTTTTTGTCAAGCTTGAGAATTAATCTTTTTGCCAAGCTTAAAGAAGTAATTGATCTTTTTTGCCAAGGGTTGAGAAGTAATTATTTTTTTGTCAAGCTTTGAGAAGTAATTAATTTTTTTTGCTAAGGTTTGAGAAGTAATTACTGTAATCTTTTTTGTCAACCTTTGAGAAGTAATTCAATCTTTGTTGCCAAGCTTTGAGAAGTAATTAAACCTTTGTTGCTAAGCTTTGAGAAGTATTTACCATTTTTTGTCAAGCTTTAAGAAAGTAATTTTTTGCAAAGCTTCAATAAGTATTTAAATAATCTTTGGATTCTTCTTTGTTTAATGAACTGTTAATCTTTTCTTAAAATAGATGGTTCTCTTGTAATTTTATGCATTGTTTAAAAAATATGTTTCTTTGGAGGAACAGTTAAAAGGTATTGTAACTGACATTCAATGTTTCATTAATGAATTATGGGTTAGATTAGGTTGTAGAATTGCAAAAACTGTAGCTGCTTTTCCTGGAACTGTTAGGGATTCCAAAACCATTGTAAATTCATTTTGGTAATCATTATTTTATGTAAAACTGTAAAGGTAATAGATATTTCCTTTGAACTTTATTTACAGTACTTTGTTAACAATTCCCGAAAGAAATAGCTAAACAAAAATTTTAAAGCAGAGCCTATTTCTACTATCTACAATATACTGACTTATATCTACTAAAACATTAAGTTCAGCAAACCTAAAAGTCCCTAATCTATTTTTTATCAAGGTGTGTGAAGTAAAGTATGTTTAATTTTTTAATCTGTTAAAGTAAATAATATGTTTAGCTAAAACTTGTAATAGCTTTCTGTGTTTCTTTTATTTATTATTTTATTATTTCTATATGGTCATGGATGTATTTTTTTCAGAACTTTATATTTTTTTCGGTGTGAATTAACTTTGCCAGCGATTAGCATTTAGTGGGATCTGTACTTAGGGTAGTGATGAACAAACATTCCTGCGATGACTATTGCTCGTATATGGTTCACTCAAAATTACAGTACAGTATAAGTATGTGTATATAGTTATGAAAGATTTATAAGTTTAATTTTGAAGTTAATTATTTCTTTTACGTTATTTTTGTGTTTTAGATTCGGCAGTTATTATTATTTTTAGATATCCACTGACGAGAAGTTAGTCATCGGACGAATATATGTGAATCCAAGCCAAGTGTCGTAATAAGTTATCTGTGGGGGAAATTTTGTTGTACTCGAAACATTTTTATATAGGCCTATGGTGTGTGTACCATGATTAAGCCTATAGCACCGTGGTGGAATATGACTCACCGTTGTTGTGGGTTACCATGACGCCAGCGGCTGTACTGTACGTTTCCGTCAAGCCTAGTGAGCTTTTATTTTATTTTCATTTTGCTTTTAACTTATGTTATTGACGTCCATTTTCCTTTAATTATCGTTTTATTTATGTAAACGTTTGTTATTTTCAGTATGTTCTTTAATTTTCCTGCGAATTCCTGTTAGAAATTAGGTGCGTAAAGTGTGCAGTGTTTATGTACAAATGTTCTTACGCTGAATATTCCTTGTAAAGGGTTGACTTAAAGTTCTCTACTAAAATTAAGATATAAAAATTACATTGAAATTAACACTGAGACTGTCGTAATTAGCTACGTTAACTCAACACTATTATGGGGACAAAACTATGGTAAAGAATCTCGAAGTATTCTGTATGATAATTTGGTCTCCTAAGGGATGCTAATTATATGTATCTAGATACGATAGATTTCTCGGTGTAATTTTGATGTTTTTATCCTTTTGTGTAATTTAGAATTTTTGTTTCAAAAGTTTAGTCTTTTTTTCACATTTTCAGTCGCCAGGAATTATTTATCGAAAGGACATTTGTGCTCTGCACCCAGCGTCTCACTAGGCTACTGGCGGAAATTTTGTCTTCTGGATACCATGATTTTAACCAAGGAATTTGGGATTATAGCGCCAGAATCTTTGTTTTAACCTGTGACATAGTGCCGGAGGATTATTTGACTTTCTGCTGTGTTGGGTACCATGGTATTGGGTACCAGGTTGAGTGATTGCAGAGCTGAAAAATACCATCAGTAGAGGTTACCGTGATCAGACGTAGAGTAGCGTACCGATTTGTGGGGGTCCTGATGGATTTAGTTACTGTGTGTTGGAATTGGTACTATAATTGGGGGTACCCTATTTAATTTAAAGGTTACCTTCATAAAGGAGTACCATTATATAGTGTTATGCTGTGGCGTAGCGGGATTTCACCAACCACAATTCGGGAGTGATACAATTTAGCGTGGCGTGGCATTGCGTAGCTTAGTATAAGAATGGAGGAATTTTTAACTGACTGTTTATAAGTCATTTCGTCGGATCCTTTTTTCTCTCAGTAATTTACACCAACACACCGAACACCTTCGTCAAAAAAGTTAACTTACAATGTCATTAGTGTTATATACTGAGTGAGCTGGGAGAAGGGACCCAGGGAGTCACATTAGCACAGGGACATTTTTGTACGGGTAAAACAGAAGAATATCTCTGTTTGTCTTGGTCTTCTTGTGTGTGTGTGTGTGTGTGTGTGTGTGTGTGTGTGTGTGTGTGTGTGTATGTGTGTGTGTAACTTTTGTGTGGTTCATTGACTTGTCTTTCATCTTCTGTGTTTGACATGTTGTTGTTTTTCTTCATTGTCTGACAACTTGTTTTTTTCAATTGAATTTGTAAATATTATTATTATTTTTTTCAATTTGGAAGTGACGTGAGGATGTACACGCACGCACACACACACACACACACACACACACACACACACACACCAAAAATAAGTACACACTATGCTGGCGACCCAGCCCAAGTAATGATTGTACACAACTCAGAGAGAAAGAACTGTTGCCATTACAATTAAGCGGTCATTATCATTTAGATGAGGGTCACAGAGCCGCGGAAGGAATTAGCATTAGAGTCCAGGGTCTAACCGCTAGCAAGTTTGTAATGCAAATTAAAGTGTCAGAGCCATTCAGAATTGTTGCATTCCCAGCCATTAGTGCTTCGTGCATTCCTCTCGTGAGACAGTTTTTATTTAAAGTATGAAAGGAGGTTTCTATACACATGAACGATGTCTATTGTTTGTATTGACCCTTGTCACAACAGCGAATCTTAAAGCGATCACGATAGTGATTTTATTCTGTGGCACAAGAAACTTTCTTAATTCGCAAACCTTCGCTACCCTGAATTTATTTTACTTCTTAAAAACCAAAAGGTATACATTTGACAACTGACTGTTCTTTTGCGAAAAGAAATTGAAAAACAAAGTCCATAATCAGGCAGTTCTCTGTGTGTATGACCAACATCAAGGTGACACCGGTCCTAGACAGAGGTTAAAATAGGCCCAGCAACCTGTGTGGTAAATATAAATAATGGATCTAGCTGGAGAAAAAATTTTCAATACCGCGACATGCATGGTCTGGTACCCATCTGTCCACTCACCATTAATATTCCACAGGTGAAGGTTCCCATAAACAAATAATGTGAGGTTGCGTGTCTCGGCCTCCTCACTCACCTGTACAGAAGAACCGCCAAGCTTCTCATGATTCATCCTTACCTTCGTCCTGGTATTTAGTTCAGTGCCTTTAACCATTTCACGGTATACTTACTGTTGGCTCAGCAAAGATTTTCTCCGTATTGTTAAACACTGCTGAAGAGTTATTTGATTATGATGTAAGTGTGAACGCATCAATGATAATTTTGTTCAGATTAATATCCACAAAGATTAAACGAAGGGTAAATATCATATCAATTTGATTTATATTTCTTTGTAAAAAAAACGATAACTGTTATGTAACGACACACACACACACACACACACATACACACACACACACACACACACACACACACACACACACACACACACGAACATAGTGAAGCCACAGTAAAACTATTTTCTAAGTGTTCTTGTGCTGAAGATACTAAAGTATATAAATTATTTCTACCATGATGGCAGTTTAGCAGATGGTGATGACCCACTACGTCATCCTCAGTGGCAAGATAAAAATATAATGATGCCACACAACTGGCCAAACTTGTGTGCTCACCCGCGCATAAACTAGAGAGTTGAGGCGCTAATGAGAGCTATTTTTTGGGTCATGAGTTTCTCAAGTGAGGGAGACGAGGGCGAGGCCATCGTTATTAAAAAAATGTGGCGTCATCCTTCACCTTATGTCCTTACACACTTCTAACTTTGTAATATACATATAATATATGAAAATATAATACAAACACACACACACACACATATTATATATTTATATATATATATATATATATATATATATATATATATATATATATATATATATATATATATATATATATATATATATATATATATATATATATATATATAAGAGAGAGAGAGAGAGAGAGAGAGCTGTAAAATTTCCCTCTCTGGACAGATGTGACTATAATAACCGTTCAGGTGACATTTGAGCGCTGTGGCATGACCAAGGGTTGACAGCTTCATATCTTCTTTCCTTCTCTTCCATAGAAGCGAAGGACAAGAGGAGGAGGATAAAGTAATTCGGGGGAGGAGGACAAGGTTGTCACATCTATTATGTACCTGTATGTAGGGGAGGAATGGATCACTCGGTCGGTCATGTACTGTACGGTACACCAGCTGCTATGTTTTACTGTGATGTTGTGTTTTATTGAGTGACTCATCATATGTGTCCTGGGCCGTCCTCAGATGCCTCCTGTAGTTGACTGTATTAGAAGGTTCGGACATTTGTTGGTATATTAGGTTCCCAGTCTACTGTCCATAGACTATTGTTATGGGATGAATCTGGGCGTCTGGTGGGATTTCTGCTTATTATTGGTGCAGTTGAATTTTACATTGTATTTCCTTTATCAAAATTATGATACGAGAAAGTTGAGGCTTTAATTAGTGGATGTTAGTGAAGTAAATTAGTATGGATAAAATTAAGGAGTTAAAAAGTAGAACAATATATTTGTATTTGAAAACATAAGTACTGGATGGATCAAGATTTTCTGAAGCTTGTGCTCTATGTTGTTTTCTAACTTTTGGTACAAGAAGTATCTTAACACACAAAACTTAAGTTCAAGGCAGCGGCAAATTTTCACTAAGATAATACTGTACCTTCACGGTGTCTTATCTCGTAATCCAATTTAAGTGAAGAAAAAGAAGATAAAGAAAAAATCACAGAGACCCGAGAACCCGGACCCTGGCCTGGGTTATGTTACCATGGAAACATCTTGGCGTCTACAGCCCTGTGTTTAGGCTTCCATGATGTGTGTGATGATCTATGCGAGGATGAGACTCCCTAAGTGAAGCGTCTCTCTTATCACTGTACTTATTTCTTTTGACCTGAAGGAAAAGGATGAGGTAAATTACTGTGAACACGTAGATCAGGATACACTGTGTCTTGAGGGACGGTACTTTGCTATTTTATATTTCTTTTCTGACATCTGATCGAAGTATTTTGCATAAATATACAAATAAATCACTGTGGGTGCACGTGATCCATGTACATATGTAATAGTTACAAACAAGAAAGAAAACACGAAGAGTTTTAGGCATTTCACTGTTGTTTCATAATAACTATCTATCTATCTAATAAATGATTAAAATCAGTATTCATTTAGATACTGTATAAGACCCCAAAGCAGCCGGGTATTAATTCTGTTCTTGGAATTTCATCCGGCTGACATAACGGAAAAAATTACACGAATTGTAAATAAGAGAGTTGAAAGGTGAAGTACTGTACTGTATAGTTCTACTTACCTGCAGGTAGTGTTGACGTGGGCACTACTGGTACATAGGGCTGGAGAGAACGTGTTATAAGAGACCCAAGCAGCGTCTGGCGGGTGTGTAAGGGGTCGACCTGCCTACCTCCCGGCTTCTTCCCGTCCCTGCTCATGACTACTAATAACAGGAAAACACGCCTGACACTGACACACGACGTTCACGAAATACACTTCTGGGAATTTATTAAAAAAAAAGAAAAAACGTGGATGGTCACTGAAAATATGTAATAGAAGTAAATAGACTCCATACAAATCGACCACATCACTGGGACATCTTTCTGAATATTTTGTTCTAAGAGGGAAAAGGAGAGAGGTGGTCACAGAGGAACAAGTATGAAGCAACTTGACAGTTAACATTCGGAAAATTATGAGTAAAGGAGGAACAGTATATAGATGGTAGAGGGTTAGAGAGATGCGTAATGACATTAGTTTATGGATGACTGGTGAAGGAATTGGGGGGAGGGGGTGGGGGGTGGAAACATGACGGCGATGGAAAGAGAGATGGGAAGACAGTGTATATATCCTTACGCGTTGGCTTCCTCTGAGGGATGATTTGTACACTTGTCTTGTGTTGACTCTTAGTATTTCCTGGTGTTTCTGAGTACATCATGTTGTCTCTGAGTACCTCCTGTTGTCTCTGAGTACCTCCTGTTGTCCCCGAGTACCTCCTGTTGTCTCTGAGTACCTCCTGTTGTCCCCGAGTACCTCCTGTTGTCCCCGAGTACCTCCTGTTGTCTATAAGTACCTCGATGTCCCTGAGTACCTCCTGTTGTGTCTGTGTATCTCCTGTTGTCCCTGAGTGCTTTCTGTTGTCCCCGAGTACCTCCTGTTGTCTATAAGTACCTCGATGTCCCTGAGTACCTCCTGTTGTTTCTGTGTATCTCCTGTTGTCCCTGAGTTGTTGTCCCCGAGTACCTCCTGTTGTCTATAAGTACCTCGATGTCCCCGAGTACCTCCTGTTGTTTCTGTGTATCTCCTGTTGTCCCTGAGTGCTTCTGTTGTCCCCGAGTACCTCCTGTTGTCTATAAGTACCTCGATGTCCCTGAGTACCTCCTGTTGTTTCTGTGTATCTCCTGTTGTCCCTGAGTGCTTCCTGTTGTCCCCGAGTACCTCCTGTTGTCTATAAGTACCTCGATGTCCCTGAGTACCTCCTGTTGTTTCTGTGTATCTCCTGTTGTCCCTGAGTGCTTTCTGTTGTCCCCGAGTACCTCCTGTTGTCTATAAGTACCTCGATGTCCCTGAGTACCTCCTGTTGTTTCTGTGTATCTCCTGTTGTCCCTGAGTGC
The DNA here is from genome assembly GCF_018991925.1 of Homarus americanus. Lineage (NCBI taxonomy): Eukaryota > Metazoa > Arthropoda > Malacostraca > Decapoda > Nephropidae > Homarus > Homarus americanus. The sequence continues at coordinate 7,303 of NW_024749173.1, forward strand.
TTTCTGTTGTCCCCGAGTACCTCCTGTTGTCTATAAGTACCTCGATGTCCCTGAGTACCTCCTGTTGTTTCTGTGTATCTCCTGTTGTCCCTGAGTGCTTCTGTTGTCCCCGAGTACCTCCTGTTGTCTATAAGTACCTCGATGTCCCTGAGTACCTCCTGTTGTTTCTGTGTATCTCCTGTTGTCCCTGAGTGCTTTCTGTTGTCCCCGAGTACCTCCTGTTGTCTATAAGTACCTCGATGTCCCTTTAGAGATATCATTTTTTTTTCTTAGGTCACGTAATCATATATGTCAGCTCAAACTTATATAACTATATCACTTGATTTATACCGACGGATCTGATTGGACGATTACTACAATTATCCGGATGGCATTTTTGCGACTCGGAAGTAGGTCGTAATTCATGGACGCTGATTGGCTCTTGTTGTGTATGTCACTCGTCGCTGGTTACACGTAACTGTGAGCTTAATGTTGTATAGTTTCGGTATATAGTAGTTAGTAGAGAGAGACGGTACTTCAGGAAACATCTCTGGATGAACTAGTAATCGAATCGAAATCCTTCGTGAATGATATGCAAAACTGTTTTCACTTTTTTATCCATCTCTTCAGTCAATTATGATTTTGAGGAACTGTCATCAGTCGTGGTGTGTGTGTGTGTGTGTGTGTGTGTGTGTGTGTGTGTGTGTGTGTGTGTGTGTGTGTGTGTGTGTGTGTGTGCGCATTGACTTGCAATTTGATAAGTACCATCGTTACTCTCACACATGTCAAGAACACTATTTTCTGCTATATCAATTTAATATTTGAATTTCTGTTCCTTTACTAACTATATCATGAGCGCCATCTTTATATACCTCATGGGATGGGCAAGAGATAAGTAATTTTCTCCTGGAAATCTGGTCCCTCTATACAAGATTTCCTTTACCTTTTACCCTCAGTTTCCTCTCGGATTTCACTTACCATTTTCCTAATTTTTTCTTGCCACTCCCCTGCGTATGGCTTTGAATCCTACCCATGGTGACTTTCAGAGCTCCTCACTTCTGGTTCAGTTTTCTTCGCTTCAGGCTTCAGTGCTTCACTCCTTCAACCTCCAGCATTCCTCGCTTTGGGTGCCCGCACTTTTCGTCTCCTGTGCTGGCCACCGATGGCTTTGATGCCTTCCAATATTCGTCCTTCAGGATCTATTATTTTTGGGATAAGTTATGGCCTGATTTTGACTTTCAAGAATCTCCATTTTCAATCACCATTACTTGTCAATATTCATATTTTCTTGTTCCGGTGTATTTGTTTTTTATGTTGTTATTTTTGTTGAGTCCCGCCTCCGACATATAACTTTTCTACTTTTGTCTTTCAGTATTTCTTCTTTCTACTTGCTGCCTACTCTTGTTTTATCTTTCAGTGTTCCACGATTTCAACTTCCAAAACCGCCAATATATAACTTCCAGTACTTCAATCTTTCCAGCAACCCTCCCAACACACGTTCCTATCTGCCTGCATCCTTTCGACGCCTTTCTCTTCTAGTTTCCAGATTCCTTTACGACTGTTTTAGTTTTCTGTCCTCGCTTCTTTCTTCATGGCTTCCGGAACTACGTTGTAAGATTTGTTAATGATAAAATAGTTTGCGTCTCCTTCGTCGTTGATATCGTGTGTTTTCAACTCACTGTCGACACAACCACCATCATTTAACACGTAGCTATACTTCCTCTGAAAGAATAAAATCCGCCACCTGTTTGTATGTATATAAAGTAGTCAGGTCACTACAAGGTTTTTTTAACGCCTTTGAACAAAAACCTCAAGTGTCGCAAGAACTATATTTGTTAGGTATTTAGAGTAAATTATTCTGTAAAGTAAAGTGTTAGAAGTTTTTTTTTACAATATTATTTATAATTTACGTCTTGTCAGGTTCCATGAACACCTTCGTCAATTGTCACATCGAGCACCTAACTGGTTATGATAAGTTCACTAAATTAAATCGTACGCCAATTTTTCTTTCAGTTTTAATGCAATAAAGAGTAAAGTGTAACAATATTATTAATAATTTGATGCTCACAAATTACAAATACAAGCATGACCCTGAATCATCAGGAGGCAGAGATGGGACCTTATCACATTTTATCAAGCGTTCGAACGTCAATTGTCAATTTAATTATGAATCACTGTTACTTCATATGTATTTTGTAATTTTTCCTACATTTACTTTATTAACGTTAAGTATCTCTTCAAGCATTTTGTGTATAAACCAGTTGGATGAAAATATAAAAATATTACTAATGCTTCGGCTTGTATTGATGTTATCATCGTTCCAGAACACTGACACACAAAGTAACTTTAATTTTCATACATATAATGGTGCGCTCTAGTCACAGATCCTTGCTGACCTAAGGTTCAGTTTACGCTACTGCCACACTACGCCTGGTGTTATGTTAAAGGAATGACTCTCGCTTCACATGCATAATAACAGGAAAGTCTCAAGCAATGCTAGTTCCAATAATGGCGAAAAGACAATAACGAATATAAGTTTCAATGTGAATTATTGTATTATGAACCTAAAGATAATTGGTGATTATATACATAAAGACTTTTAATTAAAGGCCTTGAAAGCAACGGCGCCTGGCCATGGTCGTATATATCACTCAACACTCGACCACTTTATCAACTCACTCAGCCCATGACGAAGCAACATCAGGAAACAGGACCATTCCCACGGCAGTTTTGGCTCGACACTTTGTAATATCCACTAACGGAGAGCGCTGCTGCCTCTCCTTGCTAGTCTGCTAGTTGGCTGGCTGAGGGGCTCTTGCTAGATTACTGACTGCCTCCTATTTGCTTGCTCTGCTTTCTTGATCCTGTTAATTGGTTGCCGCGGTGGACGTGATCCTGCTAGTCGGCGGCTGTACTTGCTAGTTCCTGCTAACTGACTGTTATGTCTGTTAAACCAATAATTAGTTATGAGCAACGTGCAAACTCATCCTCTAATGGGTTATACTGCACTACTTTATATTATTATAACTTACTGTATAAATCAGATTATATCATTCTGATCTAGACTAAATATAGCCTCTCTTAGGTAGGGTATATTGGGGTGCCGTGGCTGAGTGGATGCAGTGTTTTTTTTTTTCCTGTCTTAAGGGTCACTTGTTTGAGTCCGGGATATCCTCAGACCACCCAGCTGTGATAACTTATTGATTTGTTTATACACAAAGTTGTGATTAGAGATACAAGCTGCAACTCAGCCCTCTACTCCATCGAATACACAGAATCTTTTAAAAACGAAATTTAATGAAGATTTTCTCCCTCTGACCTATCTCTATGTGTCGTTTTCATGGTAAATAAAATCGGATTATATACCAACGATTTATCTCATATGTTTTCTTTTCAAGCAAAATATAATGAAAGTTGTGGCTTTAATCCTCGAGGCCATGGAGGTGTCACGTGTGGCAGTGTGAGTGTTCATGATCTAGTGAGGGTCATTTCGTTTAGCTCCTTCCATTTAGTCGCAAAGTTAAAAGTTCAATATAAGTGATATTTAAAGAGGAGACCAAGAGTGGGAATGTTTTAATTGTGTTTGTATTGTTGGCACTGGAGGCTCGCGCTTTTCATAAATCCCTTTTATTGTTCACTAAATAATTTTTTGTTCATGTAAAATTCTGAAATTTAATGGATCATGAAGGTTGAATTTGTAATATACTATTGTGCAATGTATATATATAAATGGCACTTCAAATGGTACGCCATAATATTAATCTCTCAAAAGACTACACCATCATTAATAGTATTTTTGTTTTGTTTTAACATTGGGGATACTTATTAATATCCTAAAGTATATTTCACTGTTTGGTTGTTGTTCCGGTGGAGTCAGGTATAAGCAGTATTTGTTAGGTTACGTTAGGATATATTACATATTTTGGGGGGAAATGTTCGCACCTGATCAGTCTTACAATACATTTGACTTGCTCAGGCTGCCAATAGTAAGGGATCAGAACTACCACCTCTCTCGTGTTACGGCATTACGGTTACTAAAAATTAACCCGAATATACTGACTGCTATTCGAATTTCACGAATCTATTTGCCGTGTTATTTAAAAGTAACCCGGTGTTCGGGATTATTCTTTGGCCTTACCTCCCTGAATGTTTAAAAAAATGGCCGTATGTCACATCTCTAAATCTTTGGCCTCAGTAACAACATAAAGTTACTTCCTGTCCACTGGGAGCGAGCAACCATATACTGTATTACATAACATGACAACATTTACTTCAAGTGGAAAGACATAGCAAAAAATTTCCAACCTTTCCCTCTATCTTATTCTTTCCTTCTTTCTCTACACACACTCTCCTCCATTCAAAAGACTGATAATAAATCGCTTTTCCTTCTTGCTTTCTTTCTTTCTCTTCGTGGTTTTCGAAGAACGGTTTCTTTCCCTCTCTCACAACGTCCACTCCTTACTTTACGATCAAAACACTCTAACATTCAGGAAGCCTTTCACTCCACCTCCTCCCCCTCTCTCTCTCTACAGTATATATATCTTGCATTATCAACAGGCAGGCTTTCAACCTGCACATTGCCTGGGATTTCCTTCTGTGAAAAATAAGTGTCATCTCGAGTCTCCTTTACACCCACACTCTCAGCTTGCTACATCCATCAATGGCTGAGTTAAATCTTCAGTGAGGCAGCCTCAGCCTCTCATCCCCGCACCGCACCAGTCAATCACCTTCTCTGGCCTTTCAGCAAAAATTCTTTCTTGACTTAGTGTGAATAGTGATAAGAAGATACGAAATATTGTTAAGAAACACAGAGATAAATAATTTTTATAACACATCAAATACTAATTTGGTTTTCTGGAAAGTTTTCAAAGTATTTTTCCTCTAGATATTTTTATTTACTTTCTTTTTCTAAGTAAGAATATGTGCTAGATTTCGAAATAATTATCCAGGGAATTATCGAGGTAATGTGTCCATAATTCTTAAGCGAGGTTGGTAACATATTGCAGTGATACAACGATAAGAATTGATATCGTTAATGTGTATGTATTTACAAATCCTCTTTAGGCAATAATATAGAAATTAAATCCTTAAATATTATATCGAAAAGGAAGATTGTGAAAGTGAATATATATATATATATATATATATATATATATATATATATATATATATATATATATATATATATATATATATATATATATAAGGAAAACACACATACAAATGTGACAGCACAAAGTCCAGAGCTGCCTGTATCACTCTGATCTTCCTCTCCTTGAATTACTCAGAAGTTCTAAAACAGACCTGCATGTTTACCCGTTAATATTTCAATGACTAAGCGCTGTCCAGAGTATCAAAAAGTCTATTCATTTTGCAACGATTTATATGACCCTGACACAGTGATAGTTTACTATTTGTTTTTGTTTTTTGCGTAAATGTTCAAGGAATAAATATATTGAACACTTTTTTCTTCTACGTGTGTCTGTGAGTGTGTGTGTGTGTGTGTGTGGACACTCGCAGTAATGTATACTCAGGGAAGTCTTGCCTTTAAAGAAGTGTTTCAGGTACTTTAGTTACCAGGATGATCCAAACTATTAAGCACCGGGCTAAGTACTCAGTGTGCTGCATCCGCACTGCTCCTAGCGAGCAAATAGGCCTCTGGGACACACTTTCACTGTTGTAGGCGGTGAATGGTCAAATGAGCTGGTCCTAATAGACTCCAACTGAACATAACCATTAGTGTTGAGTCCACTCGTGATGGGGCCCGGGCCTAATGGTCAGATCATATTAGGTTAAGATAGTTCCATTAGGGCTGAGACCCGATTGTAGATATATGAGACAAATATGCTGTAATATGTAACTGTACTATTTACCATTATTGATTCAGGTCTCTGTATTATATGTTATAATCATACTCCATTTTGTCACTTGAATGTTAGTTCAGACTTTGAGCACATGCGCGCTGTACGCGCATGCGCAGATAGAGATACCCGGAGAGATTCCAAGACAGGACGCTGTTTCCCCTGTCTTAACTCCTTTTGTGTGTTTGTCCCAGAAATAGAACTTACGAACTTGACATCAGTGTGTTTCCTTTACCCCTGATTGTAAAGATCACCTGAGTCTCTCCCACATGGCGCAGTGTTTAGCTGGGACATCACATTATTCAGAATTGGAGTGGACACAGAATCTCTCTCGGAGCCGCCATCTTGTCAACCCCTCCTGTGGAGTGGTTCTCAGCACGTACCTCAACAAGATATTCCTGGATTTACAGTGCAGTGTTGTGAAGTGCTTTTTCAGTGTTGTGTGTGCCCTTTAGTGTCTTTAAAGTGTTTCCCCGTTTTCCTGCACTTTTTACAAAAGAGGGAAGCCTATTTAAGACCTATGGGGGAGCTCAAGTTTTGACATCCTTCCCCGTTCATGTTTCGACTGTCACTGGCGTGAGCCAGCCAGCCAGCGTGCTGCCAGCCTGCCACGAGTACACGCACGAACGAACGCACACACACACACACTCACAGACGCTCGCAGATATCTTCCATTTAAAGACGATTGCTTTTCTGCTCACTTATTAATTTCAGTAATTGTGAGAGAAATAAACCAGGCCATATGGAAGATCAGGAATTTATTGGGTTTTCTTCAGATACCCAACAAGACCAACTTCAGACGGATGTCGGTGCAGTAAGTGGACTCCAAGTGGAGCGGAAAGTGGATCAAGCGGCCCCACCCACCCTTAGCCCCCACTACACACGTCCGCAATCTGCCACAGGTGTCGACTTCCTTCATTTAATTCAGTTTTTGGAAGAAAACCGTCGACAAGACGACATCAGGAGGCGACAGGAAGACGATGAACGAAGGCGTGAAGAGAATTACAGACGTCAACAAGAAAATGCCAGATTCAGTGCCATTATCGAGTTGTTGGCACCTGTTACCCTTCAAGCAGCTACTACACCTGCCTCTTCGTCCACAGGTGCACCTGCAGGGTCCTCTTCAACTTCTTTGCCCCCCCCACAGAAAGCACTCGCTCAGAGTCCACCGCCACTCCAAGCTGATGCCTCGTTCCAGGTATTCCGTGAATGGCGTCGGAGGTGGGACGATTACTCGATGATGGTCGATCTATCAAGGTTGTCTAGGGAGAAACAGCTGATCCAGATGAGGATGTGTCTCACCCTAGAGACGCAACGTATCCTGGAGCACACCCTGCAAATTCCCCACGACACAGACAAGACTGTGAAGGACGTCTTGGATGCTTTACAGACGCATATCAAGGGTCTCCGCAACGAAGCTCTGCGTAGGAGAGAACTTCTCAGTTGTAAGCAGCTGGAGGGTGAGTCGTTTGCCGATTTTTACGTACGACTCAGGCGCATCGCTGAGGAGGTTGACGTTTGTCCTGGGAACTCGTCGACTTGTGAGGAAACACAGCTGAAGATGATTATCCTCATGGGCGTGCGGGACGAAGAGCTTATTCAGAAGCTTATCTCCCTCGACACTGCCTCTTCTCTACAGGATGTTGTCACCACCTGCCGCTCTTACGAAGCCACCAGAAGTGCGACTTCTGCCATTCATGCTCCATCTAACCAGCTGTGTGCCATCTCCGCATATAAGAAGAACAAAGGACGTGACCGGACTTCAGCCTCACATCCGACTTCAGCTTCACATCCGACTTCAGCTTCACATCCGACTTCAGCCTCGCATCAATCTTCAGCATCACTTCAGACTTCGACGCCAGGTCATTCCTGCCAGTATTGTGCTCGTCGGCATGGTTCTGAATGCCCTGCCACTGACAGCACCTGCAATAACTGTGGCCGTCGTGGTCATTGGGCTAGGACACTGAAGTGCCCTGCCAACAACGTTCAGTGCCGCTCCTGTAGCCGCATTGGACACTATGACAAATGCTGTCAGTCACAGAAGAAGAATAATGCTACTTGCAAGTCTCAGGCGGCGAAGAACAAGCGCTGTCGTCGCGTGGGATCCTCTTCTTCCCCTGTCAGCAAGACACCTCAGCCCATCTGTGTTCACCTGTCATACGGCGACATTACTTCCCGTATCCAGATGCTTCCTGACACAGGTGCGGACGTCACAGTCATCGGCACAAGACACCTCGACATTCTGGGGATCCCTAGGAGCAGTTTGCAGCCACCATCAACTTCTACAACGCTCACCGCAGACGGTTCTACAATGGCACCTGCTCTGGGTACATTTCAGGCTACCCTCACCCTAGGTAAGCAGTCATGTTCTGCCAGGATTCAGGTCCACAAAGGTGTTCAGATGCCACTACTGTCTTATGGCCACTGTCAAGAGTTGGCCATAATATCTCCAGACTTCCCTAAGCCAATTCTGGAAATAAAACATGTCAACAGGTGCAAGGAGCTGTCCCTCCCACCCAATACGTCACCTTCTGCAGCCAGGGAGTTCTTCCTACTGCAATTCAAGGACGTGCTGGTTTCCAAGGAGGACCTCAAGACGGCTCCACTCAAGCCAATGTCTGGCTCCCCCATGAGAATTCACCTGAAGGATGACGCAGTACCTTTCGCCATCCATACACCGCGACAGATACCCTTCGCTTTCCAGAGCCAAGTTAAGAAGGAACTCGACTCTATGGTAGCCCAGGGGATCATTAAGCCTGCTGGTGACGACCCCTCGGATTGGTGTCACCCCATGGTAGCAGTCGCCAAGAATATTACTGGAGTTCGTATCACCGTCGACCTCACCAAGCTGAACAGCCAAGTTTCCCGCCCGACCCACCCTTCACCGACACCCTTCGCCGCTATACGCAGTGTGGACCCGAAGGCAAGGTACTTTACTACAGCAGATGCCTTATGTGGGTACTGGCAGATGGAACTTGCGGAAGAAGATCAGCACCTCACGACGTTCATCACACCGTCCGGCCGATTTCAGCACTGCAGAGGACCTATAGGTTTCGCGGCTACTGGCGATGCTTTCTGCCTCCGTGGTGACATGGCCCTTCAGGGTGTGGCGAACTGTGTCAAGGTCATCGACGACGTGCTCCTATATGACGAGGATTACTCCACGCATCTTGAGCGTATTCACCAGATGCTCACCAGGTGCCGCAAGTACGGGATCACCCTCAACAAGGATAAGTTTGTGGTCGCCGCACCTAGTGTGAACTTCTGTGGGTACACCCTCTCAGGCAAGGGCATCTCGGCTGATCCTGGAAAGGTCAGCGCGATCCGGGACTTCCCAACTCCTGCCAACCTGACTGACCTCCGCTCGTTCATGGGCCTGGTAAACCAGTTGGCTGAGTTCACCCCCGACATCGCCGCTGCAGCACAGCCCCTACGCCCCCTCATGAGCCCCAAGAGAACATTCACCTGGACAGCTGACCATGATGAGGCATTCCGTCGCGTCA